>NC_081418.1:11043328-11153460 GCF_949786415.1 Peromyscus eremicus
TAATAGCCTGGTGATCTGTGCTATCTGTAGGGCCAGGCCACACCTGCATCTCCCTGATTGTTATGTTTATTCCAAACTCTTCCTCCCTAGATCTGTATCTTGAGCATTGTTTCTCAGTCAATAGAACCTATTCTTAGGGGAGATGTCACTCATCCCTTACAGCTTGGTGACCTCTAATCTATCTTTATGACTGAGACCACACCAGATACTACAGAGCCCATCTTTATGGAAAGGTCATGCTTTTAGCTTTACTGTGCACATGGGACTGAGTTCACTATTACCAGGAAATTTTTTTTCCAAAATTTTAACTGTACTTAAGCATGTATAAAATAAAATGCATGTGTCAGAATCTAGAAGTTTGACCAGAACAGGCTACTGAATCCTGTTGAACTGGATTTCCTTCTTGCCTAGTGCAGACCATTACTCTCCTGGCCCCAGTGTTTGCAGACACACCCACATCTTATCAATGAGAAGGCTACTTCTATTTTGAGCAAGATAGTAGTTTAGTCACAAATTGGGCATCAAATTTTGTGAAATGCTTTTTTTCATTTATGATCATATATGATCTTGCAATAGTTTCTAATTTAATCCATGTATGTAATGGATAACCTTAATTAATTTTCAAATGCTGAAATAAGTATCTATGTAATACATATAAAAACATCCAAATTAGTTTGTGTATACAACATTTTATACATTATTACAGAAAAAGTGTTAGAATTTTGTTGAATATATTTAATCTTTAATCATGAGATATATTTTCTGTAATTTTTCTATGTAAAATGTGTTTGGTTTTGTACTTTCTCTTTTAGGCAATTATTAATCAGTGATTCCATTTTAATAAATATAGACTTTAAAATGTTATATTTAAAGGAGAGAAGGAAGAAGCATTTGGAAAAGTTTGGAAAGGGAATAGAGAGATGTTGTAATTAAATAATAATCTCTAAAGTAAAATAAATAAATAAAGGATTACTACATTATTTGTTTTTGTTTCTTTTGGTTTTTTGTTTGTTTGTTTGTTTTACCTTTCAAAGAATTGTGATTTCACCTCAGTTATCAAATATATTATCGTTTGGAATATAAGAATATGCATAGATCTTTCTGAAGCATTTTCCATCTTAAACTTTAAATTTTTGAAGATACATGGAAGGATTTAGAATATTGTCTACTGATAATATCAATGAAATTCAGCATATCATGTTATTAATCATTTAATTTCTATTCTGTTTTGCATTCTTTTTTGTGTTATAGACATCAACAGCTTCCCACAATTTTTCTAATACTGGAAATTTCACTTGACTTTATTGTACTTGGAAATAATTACATAAATTCAGGCCAAATTGTTTATGTAGCCAACATTGCTACCTAGCATCAATACATCTTTTTGAACTTTTCTATTAATGTACATCATTTTTATCTGACACAGCTCAGTGTCAGTTAAGGGAGTATATCTCTTATTCACAAATTTACCAATATGATATATGCAAATAAAATCCCACCTATACATAATAGTGAAAAACAAATGTTTTATATACAGTTTCACTTTTGCCTTTATCTGGACCTGCCTTAGTAATCTCCATAAGTTTGACCTGTTTAAATTCCAAATTATTTTATAATAATTCTGGTTGATGCTGAAATAGTTTACTCTTTTTTCTGGGTAGCAGTTAATTGCTTAGCTATGGTGATGCTTTGTGGGTTTTATATAAAAATTAGTATTTATTTGTACCTATTACAGAAATGCAATTCAATTAAAGTGGAAAAAACTTATACATCAACATAATTATAACATGTTCTCAAAATATGAAGTGATTTTCCCCTCTGATCATTAAGCCTTTCAGAAAGAGTTGGATAAGTAATCAGTTTGGTGTGACAATATGCACCATCACCACTTCACACATCTGATGTGAGAAGAGCACCATTAAGGGTGTCAAGGAAAAAAAAACTTAATGACTTGGAAATCTTCATATTTGTCAAGTTTATTCATTTTAAATTATTTCATAATTCCAGTCTAGAGTTACTAACAACATTCACAATTGAAAAATAGTGTCACACATTTAATAACACCAACCATATACCTCTTTCTTTGTTGGATTCAAACTCCATACCAAGTGTGTTGTGAAAGACTTACATGTATCATTTGATTTATTTCTCATCACTTTTTGACATGTCTTTGTTATAAAGATCCTTCATTATGCACTAAAGCATATATCCTCCATTTTATTACAAATGATTAACCCCAATTATTATCCTCAAAAATCTACAGTTTTGTGCTTAGCTTCTGTGCTTTAGCTACCTTGGGAAATCCAGTGATGCGTGGAGATATTTTGACTGTCCAAACTAAGGGTGAGATATCTTTACAATGGAAGCCAAGGATATAGCTAAACATAACAACCTCAGTCACAAAGTATTTAATCCAAAATGCTTATAGTCTTACATAGAGAACATTTGTCTAAAAATAGTACCATCTATTTTGATAACAACTACCCAAAAATCAATAATTTGACCAAATATGGGAAATAAATTATAATATTATTTTTAAGAGGTTCATTAAAAGTTTGAACAGGAATTACAAAGCTGCTTTTCAGTACGTTAATTCAAAAAGCTCTAAGTCAATAATACAAGTGTGAATTATTTTCTTTTGGAGTTACACAAATGGATTATAAAATTTAACTAAGAATAATATTTAAGGGTCCCTGATAAAGAAGTATGTTGAGGTGAAGGGTGATAGGACTCTGAGCACACACACATACACACACACACACACACACACACACACACACAAACACATATTAAAATATACTACAAATCATCTGTCAAGGTACATGTTCATTTGGATAGCCACATGGAAAAATGGCATGAAATAACTCAAGTGGAAAGATATAAAATTACACATAAAATTTTTACAAACAGTTATGACGCACTTTCAGTATTTAGAAGAAACTGATGTTTAAATAAGGAGTGTAGGAAGTCTGAGATGTCTGTGTCTGAGATTCTATACAGAGTAAAGGTGACCTCACAGGAGCTTAGAAACAACAAACAACTTGGACTGGTTATGGAAGGCAGATTTGAGGAAGCCAAGTGACCTGAATTAAATAAAGTTCACACATTTCCAATAGAGGCTTCATGCACTTCACAGAGCAGACTATCAGGAGCAAACAGAGCTGAGGAAGAGATCACAAACACTACTCAAGAAAAGAAGTCCTGTGATCCTGTTGGGCTCAACTTTAGGAACAGAGGGAAGCTAGAGTTAGATGGTGTCATTCGCTTAACTCAGTAAGTCAATAAATACCTATTCAAAAATGCACTGTGAGAGACTTAGAGAAGGCCAAAATTGAGTTCTTCAAAGATCTTACCTTGGGAGTAAGGCATTCAGACAAAGACTGGAAAAAAAATGATTGGCAGTACATATATATATGACACAGGTTCCTATGGGATAAAATAAAGTGTAGATCATTGAAAGTTACCAAGACAATAAAAAGTAAGCAAAAAAAAGAGCTCAATGTAGTCTTAAAAATTAATTCATATACAAAGAAATATGTGAATGTCTACTCTGCTTTATTAGTCATTAAGGATACACTAAAATCAAATGCAATCATATCACATGACAAGAAAATGGCTTATTTAAAATAAACAATAGCAAGTATTGGCAAGAATATATAGCAACAAAATTTGTTAGATAGTATAAATAGTATAAATGAATATTTGTACATGCATTTTTGAAAACTGTGCAATTCCTTGGCAGTACATACTAGAGTTAAACGAACGTATATTCTACTACCAGCATTCCATCCTCAGCCATTAAGTCAAGCCAAATATGCATTTTTTGTACCAAAATCAATACCTGAAATACTTACTGAACCAACATTATCACTATTATCATAGAAAACTGGAAACAAACCTAAACTTATGAAGAACAGAGTAGACAAATCTATTTGCGATTACTTATGCAATGAAGTGCTATAATTAAGTTGCATGATAAAGGTGTGATGTTAATACAGCAAATTGAATAAATGTCACCAAGATAATCCTGAAGAAATGAGAAGGCCTTCTGTGTGTTCCTAAGAATAAACTTGCAGTAGCAGTAAGTACTTTTAATGAGATTTCCTTGGATGCTGGCAACGTCATGGTTCTTGATCTGGAGGCTGGTGACTGGATATGTTCATTTTGTGAAGATTAATTACATTATGACTCATTTTGTTTTATCTGTATTTGTAACACAAAAAGATGACTCTGTTTACAGCTTGCTTAAATAAGAATCACATTATTTAATGAAAAATCATATGTGTTTGTAAGAATAATAAATTGGTAATACTAATTATTCCACAGTTAAATTAGCACATGAAATTTGGGAAAACAAGCATTTACTTTCTCCCGAGGAAGAAAACATAATTCATAAAGTGCTTTGCATGGGCTTTGAAATATGAACAATTTTGGTAACTCTTTTACCCTTACTTGGTTGTCAGTATTTGCTATCAGGCCAAGTATCTAAAAGAAGTATGTCTTTTAAATTCTGAACTGTCTTATGTATATATGTGGTGTGATATTAATTTTTGTTTCTATTGTGATAAAACACCATGAACAAACAACTTGGAGAGAAAAAAAGGGTTTATTTGGTTACATATTCCAGGTTACAGTCCACTGAAAGAATCCAAGGCAGGACTGCAAGGAAGGACCCTAGAGGCTAGAACTGAAGCAGAAACCACTCCACAATATTTCACAGATACAAATTTAATTATCAGAATCGTACATCTTCAACAATAAGGCTATACTGAAGCTCAAGCATTCAAAAGAAATACATTTTTATAGAAAAGATATATCAAGATTTTGGAAACGTAACAAATCAAATGAATAAGGTCCGACTCTTGGTCACCATCTAAAGAAATAACATCAAATGCAATATCAGTTACAGAGATCAACATGGATTTCCAGGGCAGATATGATTTATTCAGTACCATGGTGAAACACGGTGTCAAAGCCAACAGCATCCATCATTGTAAGAAAGTGCTCTGTTAAAGTGACCTAAGAGCCATGAAATTATATTCTGAGCCTGATAGTCTGTGTTTCCATTTATTTGAAGTTAAATATCAAGCATAAAAAGATGTGAGGTGGAAAGTTGTTTGGGAGGATACGTAAGGACATTTTCTAAGATGCTGCTGCTCTATTTCTGGTTCTGGGGGCTTTTAAAATGATGAGAGCTTGCTATTTATCCTCTTTCATAAATAAAACTTCTTATTTTATACATCTACTGTAGGAACAGCTCAGGCCTCTGCTTTTCTAGAACTCAGAAGGATAAAGAAAGCCAGCACTAAGGTACTCTGTACCAACAAACTTGTTAGTTTTCTCATTCGGAGTATTTGTCAGAAACATTTGAAAAAATTTCTTTTGTCTGGAGGAAAAAAACAAATTAAAAAATCTCAACTGACTTCTATTCCAAAGGCATGATAAGATTCTCTGAACTGATATGTCTTCAAATTGAATATTAAAATCAAACAGCTCCATGCGAAGGTAGAGATGATTAGAGACAATGATATGAAATGAGTAATATGTTTAAGTGAGAAGGGGGCATTGTTTTGCCCTGTCATGAACCAGAAGAATGCCATGAAAGCATTTTTCATATGGAGTAGCTGGTGGGACAAACACCACATCTTCTGGTGAGAGAAGCACTGATGATATCAGCAGAACAGTATACAAGAGGACCAAGAAGGAATGGTGAATACAAGCAATGTCCATGCATGTGTACCCATCCATGACAAAGCTGTTCTACCCATCTGCTTGTGAGACTAAGTAGCCAGACTTTCAGGATTTTTTTTATGCTTTTCAGTTTTCTGTATTAGAAGATTTCACACACTACATTTGGCCTACAAAGAAAAATATTTTAGAATGTAATTTCAACTCATTTGCATAAATTATATTAAAAGAGATTTTTGATTCATCCAACTTATGATAAATTGAGTGTATTTTAGAGTATAAGAGAAAGGTATTAAGAAACACAATTTTTAATAATATGTTATTGATCAAGATATGAACAGACATGATATAAAATTGTTTCAATGAATGAACTTAATACTCCAAAAATTAAAAGCAAAACTTAGGCAGGAAAATATATTCAGTGTGGGTGTTAGTTAAGCAAAAACTTAAAATAATTATCTTCTGTGAAACAAATTAGTGATATCTGAAGCACAGAAACATGATACAAAATTTCCATGATATGATTCCAAATTAATTTCTCTTTAAGTAAGAGATTGGAAGCAATATGAAGCCAAAATAGATGAAGGTAGAGACTTGTAAATTATTAGCAAGATTTACAATATCTCTTAAAACTTTTCAATGGGGAATTCATAAATTTTCTGGGAATCATTTGAGATAATTTAATAGAAAACTGGAGGGGGTGAGAAGAATACACAAATGATAATCACAATATAAGAGCACTTAATGAAGAAAATGAATTATAAAATATTTAATATGTGAAAAAATTGAGTGTAAAGGGGTTTAAATGATATAATAAAATTATTCAAAAAGAAGAGCCAAGTGTGTTGGGTGTGTGGACATATATTATAAGCACTGTAAACAAATTTGTTGTTTCATGTAGAGTGGTCTGGATTATTGGACTTGCTTATCAAATGACATTTGATTAGAGACATAAAGGGAAGTCCATAGACTTTTATATTCCAAAGAGTGATTTACTATAAATGAATTTAAAAGTAAAATTTGAAAAGAAGAATAAGAGAAAAACATTTTTTGCTTTAGATCAAGCCTTTGCCAGATAGTTTGAACGTCCAAGATCTTCTGCTCCTATACAGGAGGAAAAATGTTCATCTGCTGTTGCTGCTTTGGATAAGCACATACACCACTTTAACTGATACAAGCAAGTAATTAGAAAGCAGATGAGATGCAAATAGAGTGATCTGGGGAGAATCAGACTCAGTCTGAAAGGCAACTTGAAGAGGTTTGACAAAAAAGAAGACTTTGAAAATGAGCAAGGAAATACTATTTAACACACACTTAAAGCATTCCTACTTTATATTGGCCCACTCTACTTCTGTATTGAAGGCCAACAAAGGGAGAAGAAAGACCACAAAAGCTACATATTAGAGAATTTGGAAAAGTAATCTATAAATAAATCATGCTGCCAGAGACCTGACTTCTGGCTTACAAGTGGTGAAAGGTAACAAGAAGGTGGATAATGCTATGAAGACGGCCTGATGAGATTCTCCAGTGGATTCAATTTGGAACACAGAATAAGAAAAGAACCATGGATTGTCATCAAAGTTTTTAACCTTGAGAAACTTAGAGCATGGTGAGGTTGTTATGCCCTGAATGTGAAAGTCTGCAGAAACAGTAGATTTCAAACAAAAATTCCCTGAGTTGTATTTGCATTGTGTCCATTTGATCCATCTTTGGGTTCTCAAACGATGTTAAGGAGGTAGACTTTTAATGGCAACATCCTGATAAAGACATAAATATAGCAATCATTAGTATTTATGGTCAATTATGTGACAAGATTACCTATAAAATGAGGAAACATAGGTGTAGTCGGATATTTCTCTGGTCCCCCCAGGCCTTCGCAGTCCTGTGGCCCACTTATAAAATAATCACTCAGAAGCTTATATTACTTATAACTGCTTGGCCATTAGCTCAGGCTTATTACTGACTAGCTCTTACACTTAAATTAACCCATAATTCTTATCTATGTTTAGCCACATGGCTTGGCACCTTTTCTCAGTTCTGCCTTGACATCTTGCTTCCTCTGTGTCTGGCTGGTGACTCCTGACCCAGCCTTCCTCTTCCCAGAATTCTCCTCATCTGCTTATCCTGCCTATACTTCCTGCCTGGCTACTGGCCAATCAGAATTTTATTTGTCAACCAATCAGAGCAACACATATTCACAGTATCCAGAACCACATCCCACAGTACATAGGGGAAAGAAGACGTGTGAAGATAAATAAATCATTTATTTCTATCTTTAGAGAACAGATCAATAAAAAGGATATATCAAGACGATGCATGAAGAAAGAGAACAGCAAGGGGAAAGTAAGTCAGGAAACAAAGCAGCCAACTGATTAGATGCTGCCTTTTCATTTATTCATTTGTTTTTGACTGAGAATTTAGAACAAGCATGTGGCATGTTTTGGTCAAATTCACCCCCTTCCCTCAACCTTCAACTCCTCCCTTTTCTCCTCAACCACTTTCTCCTTTCAATTTCACGTGTTCTTTCATTTTTAACTGAGTCTACTTGTGCTGACTGTATGTTCCTTTTGTGTAGGACAATACTGGAGCATTGACAGCTTCTCAGGATCCACATCATCGCTGAAGAAAACTGATCCTCCATTGTAACTGTAATTCTTGTTTGTTATATGCAATTTTACTGTGTTAAAGTTAAAACCTTCCTTTTTGATTAGACAGAAAAGGGAAGTGCTATGGGATGGTCTGTATGTTGTGAATCTATGTTGCTCTGATTGGTTGATAAATAAAACGCTGATTGGCCAGTAGCCAGGCAGGAATAGACAGGATAAGCAGACAAGGAGAATTCTGGTAAGAGGAAGGCTGAGTCAGGAGATGCCAGCCCACCATTCACAGAGCAGCATGTAATGGCACACAGGTAAAGCCACAGAAACTATGGTGACATATAGATTAACAGAAATGGGCTGAGTTTAAATGCAAGAGCTAGTCAGTAGGAAGCCTGAGCTAATGACTGAGCAGTTTTAATTAACATAAGCCTCTGTGTATTTACTTGGGTCTGAGCAGCTGCTGACTGGGTGAGAAACAGAAAAACTTTCAGCTACACTCCATCCCATAGCAGCCATCAACTGCCTCTTCCATCCCACAACAGCCATCAACTGTCAATAGCTCCTCATTTCGGGGAAGGGTAGACTTCATGAGGCCCCTTCCCATCCATACTTGATCTTGTACACACATTCATAGCAACTGTAAGTTCTACATGAAGCATAGTCATTTATGGCTGGATACTGTTTTGCTAAAGATAACTATCTCTGGCTGTTAAAATCTTTCTGCCTCAGTATTCTTTAGTTGCCTTTATGAAATAACAATTAACAAAAAATAGAGCTATGAATGTGAAAGAGAGTGGGGAGGGATATGTGGGAGAATTTGAATGGAAGAAAGAAAACAGGGAACTGATATAACTATATCATAATCTCAAGTATAAAAGAAGTTGTTTCCAGAAATCTTCTGTTTCTTTTTTCTAATGATACTTTTTCCTTGAAGGGAAATGATGTGACATGACAAGATGGCCAGCCTCTCCCCTGCTTTGAGTCACATGGATTCTGATCCCCTCAGTGCTGTGTGTTCTAGCCCTGATCATTGTGTTCCATGAAAACAAAGATATTGTTTTATACTAATACACTTAATAGAATAAATACAATAAAAATTATTGCCAAGGGGACAGAGAGAAAGCTTTGTGGTTTAGAGCAATTGCTATTCTTCCAGCAGACCACAGCCCGGAACAGAGAAATGACACCTTAACCTTATTCCAAACTAGCCCTATAGTTCAAACACATCCACTGGAAAAAAATGGGAGAACACTGTTTTTAACAATTTACATCTACAAAAAGATTAATATCTGGAATATGCAATGAATTGAAGAAAACCATAAACACTTTTTTCAAAAAAAATGAAAAAAACAAACAACTTGAATAATAAATGGTCTAATGAAATCATCATATAGTTCTCAAGAGATGATGTACAAATGCTGACATGCATAGGAAAAGATGATTCAATTTCCTCAGTCATCAAAAAAATGCAAATTAAAATCATACTGAGATTTCTTCTCACCCCAAACAGAATGACTATCATTAGAAACACAAATGCTGGCAAGCATGTTGGGGTGGGGGACCCTTACACACAGCTGGTGGGAATGCAAATTGATCTAGCCACTGCCAAAATCAGAATGCAAGTTCTACAAAAGTGCTTATACTAGAAATGCCTTATCACCCAGTTACACCACTTCTGGTTTTATCAGTTAACACATTGAAGGTAACCTCAAAGGTACCAAAATCCATCAGTGTCTCATTAAGGAATGAAACATAGTACTTCTTCATGGAGTAATTTGAACCAAAGTGAGTCTAAATGTTAATTATTATCCATTTCTTACCCTATGTATTCTGTCTATCTGTAGTCGGTGGTTGTTAGCTTATCTCTTGTCTATCTGTTGTAAAGAAAGAAAGACTGACAGTCTAGCCTAATCATAAGCTCTAAACCAATGAAAAACTTTGTCTTTAAGAAGGTGGACTACATTTTTAAGGATGACACATGAGCTTGTTCTCTGGCTTATAGGTGTATGCAAATACACATGCATGTTCAAACATGCTCCCTACCTAGCCACAATGCTCAAACTGCACAACCTTCTAACATACATATTCAAACATGTATTAAAAAAGAAATAAATAGTATACTGTCATTTGAGTAACTAATGGATGGTTAAACTTAATAATTCAGACAAAAGAGCACAATTAATGAATTATATCTTTAGGGAATACAGGGAAGATGGGGTCCAATAAGCCTGACTTCCCCATACCATTGCAAGCAGATTGTCCAAAACGGGAAGATGAGTTCACTGTAGTAGTACAGTAGTAGCACATATATTACCATGAAAATATATATATTCAGGAAACCAACAAGAATTTGATAACTGAGGATATATTATATGTATGAAAGATAATCAAGTTTCTCTTTAAAACCAGTGATCATGAATTGCAAGATAAGGTTTTTAGTTATGGTTTCACTTACTCTTTGTAGGTAGTAGGTTTTAGTATGGTTGGTGGCAAGGAGGATAGCATGTGGATAATGTAATTAAACATGTTTCCAAATGAATTCCAAACAGAATTCCAAATCCCAGTGGAATATGCATTCTGATATTGAGGATAAAGCTGGATAAAAAAGGGAAAATGAAAACCTTTAGAAACATCTCTATTTGTTAACAAGCCATGTCATATTTTATTATTATATTTATTAGATTATCTCTGATGTTCTTCATTCTCTGACACTATTTTAGCATTGTATAATAATTAAGATTGTAAGATTCACATATAAACTTGGGAGTGTGGCTCAATGGAAGCATGCTCCTAGCAAGTACAAAAGGCTCCAGGTTCAATCCCTATCTCAACAAAAACAAAGAAAAAAGCAAAACTCTGTACAGAGTGTGCTATATGTGACTGTTTCCTTTCACAAACACTGCTTTTCTTGGCTTCTGTGATAGGTAACATTTTCTAATGGTACAGGAATAAAATGTTACTTTAGTGGACTCTTAGCAAAAGAAACAAATTGTTATTGCTTGTGAATAGTGTTTAAATATATTTATTACTATTTACAATATATAGAAGCATATTGCTCAATGGAAGTATTTCTCTAATATTGTTGACTTAGTCAATGTTCTATTGCTGTGAAGAGACACATGACCACAGTAACTCTTATAAAGGAAAACATTTAAGCAGGGCTTACTTACAGTTTCAGAGGTTTAGTTCATTCTCAACATGGTGTGGAGTATGACAGCACACAGGCAAACATGATACTGGAGAAGAAACTGAGAATTCTACATTTGGATCCCCAGGCAGCAGGAAGAGCGAGGTACTGGGCCTGGCTTGGAAACCTCAAAGCCCATCTCCCAGTGGCATACCTCCTCCAACAAGGCCACACCTCCTAATTCTTTCACTCTCTAAACATTCAAATTATTTCCTATAGAGCCATTCTTATTGAAACCACCACAGTTGTGCCTAACATAATTTCTCATTTGAATCAGTTTTAATAATGGTTTTTAGTTGATAATCACTCAGTAGACTACTGGTAGCCCAGCATCTCATTTACCTACTGAGAAAGAATTCACAGTAAATAAGTAGATCAATTATAGTTTTTATTAGTAGGCTCGATGGAAAATATGTAGTCCATAGCATAGTAGTAAATAATCAGCTAAAACATGTTAATTTTTCTTTTTGTAGCTTGCTTCATGGTGATGGAGTTATTTCTGTTCCTTTTGCTGATTAAGTAAAGCATTAGTGTAAAAATCACATCTGCTTTTTCTTGCTTCATGTCTTCATATCACATCTTCACTTCCCACCGCAGAAATGCTGCCTTAAAATTTGCAACATGGTCATAAAATGTCTAAACATAGGCATCAAATTTGTGCTGGCACAGCATGCATGCTTGCAAATTCCATATATAAGCTGTTGAAGTTTGGAAATGATGTGGTAATTACAACCTCACCAGAGACCAGAGAGAAACCTTTATCTGGAAAATACAGTAAATCACATTTTGATATAAGTAGTTCTTAATACAGTCAGATCTCTAATTACTTCCTGCCTGTCTGCCTACCTGCAGATAAAACTTCTATCTAGGTCAGTATGAATTATTTGGAGTAAAAGGAGAGAAAACCACAACTCAACAACTGTCCTCACAAAACAAGAACACAGAAAGAAGCAAAAAATAAAAAGAAGACAGAACACAAGAGCTTACCTTTAAAAATAAAATTCACACTTAAGTAGAATAAGATGTCTATTTTCAAAAACCTTCCTAACTCAACAACACTGAAAAGTAAACAAATTAAAATATATGATTTAAATAATTACATTTCAATAAAAGGAAAAAATATTTTACTGAGATGGACTTCTAAACCTGAGATAGAGGAGTTCTAACCACTTCACCTTTCTGGGAACAGTAACCTTGAATTCCAAAATTGTATAGAGAGAATTTCGCACACCTACAGGACAGAGTTCCTCCTTGTTTATACAGATTACAAATTGAAATCCCAAGGCCTAGACTCATGATCTCTGAGTGGGTCATTTCGTTTTCTCTGTGCTTAATTGGGCAAGTAGAAGGGAGTTGTTGAGTATAATAAGCAATAAAATGTGTAAACTCCTTGGATGATTATGGGCTACATCAATGGGCAATATCCAGTCTTGATCACTCTCAAATGGAGATCTACATATGCTGTAAACAAAAGCCCTGGCACGTTAGGTTTTTTTTTTTTTTTTTTTTTTTTTTTTTTATAACAGTAAGTGTACAAAGCAGCTGCTGTTTGTAAGTCTAGGATTAACATTAAGAAAAAAAAAATGTAGTTCCAGAAAGACAGAGTCACTTGTCAAAGCACTCTGGAATTAAATGGCTGAACTGAGTGAGGGACAACCCCAAGTTGATGGATTTTAGAACTGCAGAAGTCCTTTAAAATCATAAATTCATACAAAATTCTAATTTGCCCTTTTTAAATAACATCACAGCAATTGTAGTGTTAACCAGAATGATATCGACTACCAAAATCTCTTTCTTGCATCCTTAAAAAGACACAAAAGATCTGAGTAGATTAGAAAATGATGTTTCGTTTTTTACTTCAGGCCCCTTGAGGCAGCGATGAAAGGAGAGGAAGAAATAAAACCTGTGTTCTAGGTCATCTTCTGCCTCAAACAATTCTGCACACATTGAAAACTTGACAAAACCAAAACCCAAATTGCCCCAGCAATTTTTATCCATTTATTCTTAAAGAAAATGTATTCCTAAGCAATTCAAATCTTCACTTGTCTAATTCAACTTATCAAAATCTTTCTTCAGGCTATGTATTGTTATGGGATATGTCTGATGATTCTTTAAGGAAATAAATGTATTGGTTTTAAGAAAATCAGGAGTCACAGAAATGTGATCTAAATGTGTTTATACACAGTCTAATGTTTGGAATCTGATCTCATAAACAAGAGTAGCTATATTTTATTTGTGACAAATTTACTGAACAATAACTATGTTATTAATAATGACCATTATTAATTATTATATTATGATCAATACCTATGTTATCACTAATTTTAAGATTTCTAAGACTTCCGTTTCTGTAAATTCCTTTAAATTTGTTTTATGGGTATCTCTCCAATTTTTATGACATTATAGAAATATATTTAGTATATTAAACATAAAATGTTATGGTGGTTAAAATTGACTTAATTGTTTAATGATGTGTTTAAAGTTCTACACATACTTTCAACAGTATATTTCACTAAAATGATTTCTCCCTGGGAATATAAACAATTGATCATTTCCTATTTAGTAACCCTGTAATTTATACAAGACATACAGAATGTCTTCAAACTCAGCAGGACTGGCTTGAGGAATTCATTTATCACTTGCCCAGTAATTCTATGTTTACCATTGCAATAATGCCTACTCTTTGCCAAAAATGAGAGTGGGGCTAACACTGGGTGGGAAAAGAGATATCATTAAAGCCTTCAAAAATATTTGCCATCTGTTTGGAAATATAAATACTATGGAAATGAATATTAAGAATATTCTATTTTTGATAGGACCTCTCATGTGAAAGATAAATTAAAATTGTTTAATTTATTTTATATGTCACCTAGTCTTCATGGGTATACCTCTGCATGTTCTCTTCTGCTCCATGAACAATGCAGTCTTGCTTCTATGCCCTGTATAGTCATTTTCTCTGCTCCTGATAATGGCCCTAAGATGTAATTTTTACCCACTAGAATTCAGAAAAGACAATTTAGCATAACCTTGATGATAAATAATTTTAAGTCTCTTGGAATATTTGTAATTGGGCTTAGCTTTCTTCTCATCAGTTCTATGATAAGGATGAACCCCACATGGGCTCCCAACAGTAAGCATTGACACCTAGCCATAAGTAAGCTATCTTAGAGCTCAGCTGCCTGAGTCTTCAGGAGACTACTACCCCATCTGCCGCATTGCCACAATGACAGGGAGACCTTGAATGAAAGCACCCAGCTTTTCACATCTATCTTCCCTCTTTCACCTCTGGTACTGTACTATTTTTGTATTATCCTGTAGTTCTTAACTGTTGGCAAAGATACTTATTGTTTTATTAGATGGGAATGTATCCACTACAAATGTGAAGGTCAGGTAGAAACTGGTGTTAGTTAAACACAGAATTCCATGGCTTCAAAAACTGAAAGTCTGTTTACATATCACCCAACACCAGGCACAGAGGCACTTTTGAGAATACAATCTTGTCCTTTCTCTTCCATCTCTTTTCTGTTTCGTCCATGCTGTTTTAATTCATCCCTTATTTCACAGACTCACCCTGCTGACTCTGGATCACAATCTAGCAGCTAGCTTTCCAACTCCCACAGGTAAAACTGTTTCTGTTTTCCAGTACTTTCATCCAAAATCCCCGATTGTTTCTTTCTGACTAGGTTTGAGAAATAAGCTGATACATCACTGCTAATGACTTCTAGGTAAGCTTTCCCAAACCATGTCCTGAGCCATAGAATCTCGCATAAATATAAAATAGTCTTTCTGGCCAGGTAAGTAAATAGAAATCCAGAAAATTTACTGCAAGTACAGAAAAATAAAGTCAGTATTTCGTGAAGGAAGGTAAAGCTCTTTGAATAATACAGGTATGCACTAAATATTTGAAGTTACTTACACTAAAGTAGTTTCAGTGTTTATCTGATATTCAAATTTAGCTGAACATCCAGTTATGCTACTTGATAAATAGGCAATATTTTTAGAGATAATATTTTACTACGTGATGAGTTAATCTTCCCAAGAACGTTAATGAGCATTTCCTAAGTAGATATCCATAATTAAAATGATTATAAATAAATATTGACCAATAATAATATGAATGACATTTTATATATAATAACTATCCATTTAAGTCTTTTATTCTCTTGAACTGAATTGTATATATAGCATGAAGTAAAGTCCAGCTCATTCATAACTCTGAGACTCTGGTAGCTTTTCTAATATAACATTGGATATCAATAGATGCAGTAATTGTGGGGACTGGGAAAGTATTGTCCAAAGGGAAAAACAAAACAAAAAAGGAAAAAGCAAAACAAAACAAAATGAAAAAAAAACAACTATAATTTATTTCATTTCAGATAGGTAGGGAGAAGAAATTCTAGAGACCAAGTGAATATATAAGATAGTGACTACAGTTAATACAGACATAGTCCATTCTTTAAAATGCTAATAGAACAGGTGTTACACATTCTTACCTCTAAATAATGCCTAAGATAATGTTTTTACTATGTGGCTAGGTTTAGAGAATGTACTGTGGTAGCTGGAATGAGAATGGTCCCCCATAGCCTCCTATATTTAGATACTTAGTCCTCAGTTGACTCACTATTTAGAAAGGATTTGGAGGTGTGGCCTTGTTGGAGGGGTTTGTCACTGGGAGTAGGCTTTGAAGTTTCCAAAGCTCAAAGTAGGACCAATGTCTCGTGCTTTACTCCTGCTGCCTGTGGATCAAGATACAGCTTTCAGCTACTTCTCCAGCACCATGCCTGCCTGGCTGCTATCATGCTGTTCACCATGGTGATGATGGACTAACCCTCTGAAGCTATAAGCAAGCCCCTCAACTGAATGCTGTCTTTTATGAGTTGACTTGATCATGGTGTCTTCTCACAGCAATAGAACCATAACTAAGATATTCACTATATGGACATATTTCAGAATATATGTTACCTAATTGCATTCATTTTTATCAGTTAACTAAAACTAAAATAGGAAATAAAAATATTCACAATATTTTCATATAAAAATTCATTTAATTTTATAAAGCACTTTGAAATGAATAGTTTCACTATCCTTACACAAAAGAGGAAATTGGGATAATTAATAAGTTAAACACAATTCGATGAAAGAGACTGAAGCTTAGATATATCCAGGTTCTGTGTTTGCTGAGACTCTTCCAGCTAATTGTTTTCTAGTTTTGTGTCCACTGCACTTCATGGGTAGCAAAGCCTTCCTGGTGGAATGAATACACTTTACTTTTCATTTTGCTTATATTTTCCAAACAAGCTTTCCAGGCCTAGCACTTAAATATATACTTGTTCTCTGCAGCTGAATTCCAAATGTAGCATCATTTCCAAATGAGTTAACAAAATTCATTTTTCTTGTTTGTGGGGAACCCGGTATCTCTCATGCCCACAGAGCTTACCAAAAGACAGTAAGTCTATATTTATTTTTGGAGGATCTTTCTCATCTACTTTCAATAACAATTCTTGCTGTCACTCTACACACTGTGGCACTAGCCCATAATGGGGTCAGATGTTTTACACTGTTTTAAAGCTGTCTAATGTGGCTCTGTTTACATACAGAGAACCTTGTGCTTTCACAAAGAAAGAGTTCAATTTAGTCACTGACCCTTCTCAGTGTGGTACCGATGCCCTGACTCAGTCTACAAGAGGAATTGCCTCTCAGAGATGAAGTATATATTTGATCTCATGCAGACAAATGACGAAACATAAATTAATTTCTGGTGACCGTTTTTGGCTAAATATCCCAGTAGATGAATTAGATTTTCTCTGTGTCACTCTTCAAATGCTAGGTATCCTAGAAATATTACAGACAAGAAAATTTAAAGTACATTTAACTTCATTTAAATTTCACTTTCCTTTTAATCAGAACATCTTGGTTCCAATTCTGGACTCTCCAGGGAGCATACTTATAAAAGCTCCTTCTGCAGCTCAGTGGTCAACAGAATTAAAGTTGGAAGTTTTGGACTAGATTTATGAAGATATTTTTACATTTTCCAAATAGAGTTTGACATTTCTTTTTTGCTTGTTAAATATTGCTAAAATATGCATAACCTCCTTGCAGACTTCCAACCTGTATACTGAAAGAAAGGTAAGTTATCCTAACTCAAATGTATTATGATATAAAAGTATTTGAATAAAACATGTACAGTATAGATATCTATTGTGGTCAATTTATACACCAAATGTACACATAGATATACAACACCAAAATAACATTTTAACTCATTAAACAAAAATGACCAGTGCAACTTAAGAAAAGGAACTGGAAAAAATACATTTATTGCAATGGGTCATACATACTCAGCTTGTCAGCTCTCCTCTCAGCACCAGTATTATCTTCACAACACAGAAGGTCATTAAAAATATCATCTACAAGTTTGTTCATGCAGCAAAAAAAAAAAAAAAAGACTGATAGGGAATGTTTCCAGATAAATCTGCATCTCAGAATTTGCCACTGGTCTTGCCAGAGAAACAAGCACAGCACACCATGTGTGGTACACCTTGTGTGGTACACTATATGTGGTATGCCTTGTGTGGTACACTATCTGTGGTACACCTTGTGTGGTACACTACCTGTGTTACACCATGTGTGGTACACTATTTGTGTTACACCATGTGTGGTACACTATATGTGGTACACCATGTGTGGTACACCTTGTGTGGGACACTGTCTGTGTTATACCATGTGTGGTACACTATGTGTGGTACACCTTATGTAGTACACCTTGTGTGGCACACCATGTGTGGTACACCTTGTGTGGTACACTATGTGTGGTACACCTTGTGTGGTACACTATGTGTGGTACACTATGTGTGGTACACCTTGTGTGGGGTACACCATGTGTGGTACACCTTGTGTGGTTCACTTTGTGTGGGATACACCATGTGTGGTACACCTTGTATGTGGTGCAACTTGTGTGGTATCCTTGCTGAATCCAGTGTGTTCCTTTTCCAAGACCTCAGCTTACTCCTCAAGGTCAGATTGTCTAAGATGGAGAAGACCAGCATTTTCTTTAGAGAAAAAGACAATGTGGGAAGTTTGTTTATACAGAAAAAGAAGAATGAAGATGCGTATATGAGGATATTATTTGTGTTGCTTATATGTTTGTTTGTTTGGATGCAGGCAATTACACCAGGACATTGTAGACACTCGATAAGTGTTAAACCACAGAGCTATAGAGGTACATTCAGGCTTCATCATTAGTAATTTGTTACTTATTTATTTAGAATGGAACTTTCTAAGTCACTCAAGTTGATCTTGAATTTTTTATCCTTCTGTCTCAGTCTCCAGATTCAATGAGACTACAAGTATATACAACATTCCATTATAAGCACACAATTATTAAAATGAAGTTCTTAAGTCTCTGCATTATGATTACCATGCTACTTTGTTAAATACATATATATATATATACATATATACATATATACATATATACATATATATACATATATATTATGATTACCATGCTACTTTGTTAAATACATACATATATATATATATATATATATATATATATATATATATATATATATACACAGCCCTCTCTGTATGAACTGTTCTATGTATCCATGGATGGAGCAGAGAAAAGAATAAAGAACACTTAAGTCAATCCTTTATGAACATAGTTTTGTATACATTTATATGAAAGTGATATTTTAAATGGAATTTATAATTCTAGTATATTTTCCTGAAGGATAATGCTTAAGAACTCATCTCATACACATGAGTTTGAGTCTTGACCTGGTCACTTATGAAGTGTCCATGAATTATAAACTCTTCAAGTATTAGTCAGTTAAACTGACACATCACATATGACATTTGATAATTCATTATTAAAATGAATGCCTTTATTATAAGAAAGCATGTCAAGTGAAGATATTACCATGTAAAATTCGGAATGGACATTAATTTCTCTTATGAAACAGACTTACATAAATGTTTCATTTCAGTTTGTCTTTCCGGCTATGCCTCCATCTGCTCTGCTTAGAGCTGCTCTTCCTTAGAAAGTTTAGGAAACTCTGAAAAAAGAAAAGGTTGACTTTATTTTTTCTCTAAGCATTTTTATTATCTAGTTTTTGCAGTCTTGCTATTGTAAGTTTTACCATTATCTTGTCCTTGAATAATGTTGTTAAAACCCAGAATAGACCAGGTCTGATAAAATGACTAGTGATCGCTGTTCTGTGATAAAACAGAAATGAACTCAGGGAGGAAGGAACTTCACTGAACAGATTACCATCCCTCATGAGGGGGAGTCAGGGCAGGAACTCAGACAGAAACTGAAACACAACCTACAGAGGAACACTGCCTACTGATTTGCGGCACCGGCTTGATCAACCACTATTTTTATGCCCCTCAAGCCCAAGTGCCTACGGATGGTTCCATCACAGTGGCTGGGGCTCTCCTGTATCAAGTAACAATGACCAAAATGCTCACAGACATTGGCACAAGCCAGTGTGGTCTGAACAATTCTTCAGTGGATGTTCTCTTATTTTAAATGACTCTAGGTTTGTGTATGTTAACAGCTAAAGCTGACTATGACAATCACTAAACTGCAAATTGAGAAACAAATTAGATACCAAAATGTCTAATCATTCATTCAAAGCAGGACAAATAAAGACCTAATGGATTGTAAAGTCTTACTTTGTCATAAGAAACCTACTCTTTTATTTTGTAAAATAATGAATAGACAAAAATATTTTGTCTACTTTTTTAATTAATTAAATTTGTTCTTAGATAACTTCACACATGGACACAATATACTCTCATCCCTGCCCTCTCCTATATCCCCATCAGCCCTATTTACTCCACATCTTTCCACAAATCTCTCTCATGTTTATGTCTACTTGTTTTGTGACCAGTTAGATTTAACTAGGGTTATCTGTGTGATCATGCATTTGGACCTACCTGTTGGTGACTAGTGGACTCTGTGGTGGGTATACTACAGCAGTAGGTATATAAACAGTAGCCAGGATTGAAACACTAAAGGAGAGAACTCTGTGAGTCCCTACCTGTTCTGACTAATTATTGACATGCTAGTCTTTGTGGTCCCACTGTAGTAATCATTTTGTGATGCAATGATTCCAATAGTTGTATCAAGTCTAGAGGATGGTACTTTCAGCCCTTCTCCCAATCTTCCAGCCAATATTAAATTCCCATCCTTTCCTCAGCAGTGGTCCCTGAACCTTAGAAGATATTCCACAAATACCTTGTTTAGGCTCAGCCCTAACTGTCACTTATTCTCAGCAGCTTGGGCAGCCATGAATGTCTGCATTAACTCCCAATACAATGTAAATATGGGTTTCTCTGATTAGGGCTGGTAAAGCTTCTGTCTATGACATAATTGCAGATATTTAAAAGGCAGTTTGATGATGTGTCTGTTTAGTTAAACAACAGTAATAAGAAGCAGCATTTTATTTCAGATTTAAAGTACTTTACTTGCAGATATTATTCTTTAAGTATCAGAAGCAAAATCTGTTCTGCCATCTGAATTATAACAAAGAAGTCAAAGGTTACCAGAAAGGGCATTGACTCAGAACAAAAAGACTTTCAAATTTAAATGTTAATGGCAGTAGGTTACATTATAATTAAATCACAGGTCCTCAAGCTCCACTATCTGTTGCCTAATATTTTCCACATTCATCCCCACTGGGATTTAGCATGGTTATTAGCACTAACAAATTGCAATCATTAGCTAAGGCTTCTTTTCTTGTGGCCTACAAGTCACTGTCAACTCCAAAGTTGTCCCCTTAGTAAACATTTTTCTTCCTTTCCCCCAAGTTTGGCACCACAAAATATACTGTAATATATTTCTTAGATATGAGAGTATATTAATTTATACAGATTGTAACCTATATATGTGTTTCTCTTTCTTTTCCCTTCCATTTTTGACACTGTAATAAAAGATAATGGCATTTTCTTAGTTCTAGCAGGGGTACACCTTGCTATAATTTCAAATCCAAGTTTTAAAAGTAACACAGATGTTTGTGTCACAGGAGTCACAGAATAGTGTGCTGTGAGATGTTCTGTATGTCAAATGTGTTACTCTGATTGGTTAATAAATAAAACACTGATTGGCCAGTAGCCAGGCAGGAGGGAGTATAGGCAGGACAAGGAGGAGAAGAATTCTGGGAAGAGGAAGGCTGAGTCAGAGAAACACTGCAGCCGCTGCCATGAGAAGCAGCATGTGAAGGTGCCGGTAAGCCACTAGCCACGTGGCAAAGTATAGATTTATAGAAATGGATTAATTTAAGATATAAGAACAGTTAGCAAGAAGCCTGCTACAGCCATACAGTTTGTAAGCAATATAAGTCTCTGTGTTTACTTGGTTGGGTCTGAGTGGCTGTGGGACTGGCGGGTGACAGAGATTTGTCCTGACTGTGGGCCAGGCAGGAAAACTCAAGCTACAGTAGTATATGTAGGGGATTCACCTCTTTGCTAAAATAACTTAATATAGATAAGGAACGGCAAATGAATACAATTTTCAGAGGTACTTGAAATTTATCTCTTTTAGTTACTTAATCTCTTCCAGGATATCAATGAACATTTATCATACCATTTACTTCAGAGGAAGCTGATATTTTGATATTCATAAGTCCCTACTGCTTCCTAGAAGGACAGAGATGGCGTCGGGCCCATCATTCCCATCCTTTCTCACTAACTTTCTCTGTCATTAAGAACATAATGAATTCTTATCACTAGAGGTTCTGGCTGCAATGGATCCTGAAGCTTAATGGATAAACCTACTCTGGGCTTTTCCTATACATTTTCATCCAACTATGATATTTCCATGATTTTTGTTATGGAACTACTAAAACAGCAAGAATATCCTTTGAATGTTAAGTACACAACAACTGTAAAAGAAAAATTTCACTTTCAAGAACATGGAAAGGTTCATGTCAAAATGTGAACTGATTTATGATAACTACAAGTCACTCAAGTGTTTCATATCTTTCTACTCCATTGGTTATCCTCAAACCAAATAGTTATTTTCCTCATATCACATTAATATTTTCTTTGAGTTTGAATGCTTGCATTGCTCTTTGTGTCAGTAATGTTTTATAACCCACACTATATAGTAGGTTTCATGTAAATGGGGATTTGTTTTAGCTTCATGAAATATTAGTTCAATTGTCAGCATATATTGAGTACTTTTTGGGTCAAGCATCTCACTGAAAACTGGGAACAAAATGTTACCTATACTATCTACATTCTCAAGAAATTTTTATTACCAAGTGGGCACAGTCATGCAAATAGCGTACTTGATTGTGACATTAATCAACTACCCAGATTTGGAATCATCTAGGAGGCCCATGCTTCTGGGTGCCTGTGGGGATGTTTCCACAGAGGATTGAAAAAGAAAAGCCAAACTCTGAGTATGTGTGCCACACCCCTTGTAGATGTAACCAACTGTCTTTTTAAATAAGAAACACAGAACCAATGCAAAGAAGAAAGCCAAGAGGTCAGAGCTAAGAGCTAAAAACCTTACCCTTCCTCTCGTGGTGGTCCTGCCTCTCCAAAAGAGAGCTACTTCCTGTGTCTATCTTTTTTTATAGAGTTTCTGTTCTGCTTTCTCATTGGTTGTAAACCCAACTGCATGACCTCCTAGTCACTGCCTGTCTGTACAGACCTCCAGGTCTTCTATGGTTGTATTGAGATTAAAGGCATATGTCTCCAATGCTGGCTGTATCCTCGAACACACAGAGATCTACCTAGCTCTGCCTACCAAGTGCTAGAATTAAAGGTGTGTACCACCACTGCCCAGATTTCCTATGGCTTGCTAATAGCCCTGACCCCTAGGCAACTTTATTTATTAACATACAAATCACATTTTAGTACAAATAAAATATCACCATATTTCCCCCTTTCTATTTTAATGAAAATAAAAAAGGAAAAATGTTATAACTAACATAAGAAAAACTATATACAAAAGTACAGTAACTATATACAATATACACAAGTAATAAATAACTAAACAAAGTCTAGTCCATTTGTATTTGACAAATTCAGAGAAAATAATTCCATTATCTATCCTATTTTGGTAAGACAAAAATGTATCTAATTCACTTTCTATCCTAATTAATCTTCAGCTATAACTAACTAATCTTCAACTCCCTCAGACATCCAAGAAGGAAAATAATATTAACTAATAAAAAATAAAAACAGGAAGTACATGCAAGCAACTTCCAAAAAAATTGTGAGTTGACAGAAACAGCCAGCTGCCTGGACAGTCACCTGAGGTTTCTCCACAGTGTTGGGGCATCATCTTCAGCCTATAGGCTTAGCGTATCTGACAGACTCATTTGTGAAGTAGAATGTACACAAGGTCAATAGTTAGACCTCACATTGGGTGAGAGCAGTCCATGTACCAGAAACACCTGAATTCCACTAGTGTTCTGTCATGATTCAGGATTTTAAATTCTGGAAATTGTTGATTTTTTTTTTTAAATTCAGCTGTCCATTCTTCTTGGCTGTGTATATGTGGCTTCATCTCAGCATCCCGTTCTTCTTCACATCCCTCTATTAAATGCCAGTCTACTATTGAGAGGCGTGAGCTTACTCTTCAAGAATAACTGTTTCAGCTGCTGTTCCATTGCACATCAGAAGCCATCGGCCCACTGCCTGTTCAGCTGCATTCAAAGAAAAGGGCACTGTACCTTTTCTGGATTGCGAAGGCCACTTCAGGGATGGTGCCATATTGTCCTGGCCTCAGAAGATGCCTTTTGATAAAGCCATAACCACACTTGTTTTGGCAAGATCATTAGTCCTCTGTTTCGTGTCCTGTCTGTCCGGTTTGTCAGCAGTTGATTCAAGAATACTTTGTTGTCCAGTGGCTAACTTTTGCCACAATGAAAGTTAACTCCATATGCAGTTTCTTCAATGCCCATATTTTCTCTGAAGTAGATTGGTACTGCCAGGAGCTGACATGTTTCATAGTCATAACAAAAAAGAAAAATTTTCTAAGTTATTAAAACATTTTAAATGTCATATTCTGTAGATTTCTGAAGGGTTTGAAGATGACCTGTCTATCTAAAATATATCTGCTCAATTTTTAAAACATACCTAATATGACTACAAGTTCTATTATAATGTCTAACTACTAACTTTCATTTCTTTATATCCTAATAGTTGGTAATAATAACATTCAAGGATCAGAAAATTGCATTACATTGTTAAATGAACAGTATAAGTACAATTAGAAATATACATATAGCATTTTCTAACAATATCAATTTCAATGTATAAAATTTGTATACAATATAAAACAATCCAATCCAATGTAAAGTATTTAAAACTAGTAATTGTCTTTTTCTTTTCTTTCTTTCTTTTTTTTTTAAACAAGAACCTTAAATCTAATCTCCTTGGCTTAGCCTTTTTCCTAACCCTTGACAACAACTTGTAACCAACCCCCCTAAACAATGAAAATTATCCCACACCCAAAACCCATTAAAAAGACCAAAAAACCACCCTCCCCACACCATTTCTTTGGGAATGTGGGCGTCGTATTCTTAAAATTGCTTCTTGCAGGGTATGGGCGAAGGTATCTTTATCCTGAAAAGAAAAATTTTAGGTTAATTGTCAAATTCTAGGAAAGGTAACTATATCCTTTGTTATCCAGTCTGTATATAATGCCAAAGTTCAGTCAGGGTTTATCTCAAGTCCTTATTCAAGTAGTCTTTGAGACTGGATCATCTCAGCTAGCCCTCTCAAAATTGCTCTGAGCACGTTGTAGTTCAAAGCTGATCTATAGATGATGTTTGTCACCTTAGTGATATTACTATTGTCCACGTGGAATTGTTGTTGTTGTGGGGTTCCATCTTCTTCCTTGAGACTTCAGTTGATGTTAGGCCTGGCCGTGATTTCCTGCAGAAAACTAATAAGAGACTCGAACAAAAAGACATATTTACGCAGCTAATTGAAGCCTTTTTTCTTTCTAGAATTAGTTAGTACTCTATATGACCATTCATATCTTAACAAAGTTTAAAATGTATATATATCTCTATATATTAATCTTGTAAATTTTGATATAAAATTCATACTTTAAGAAAAGTTTAAAAAATCAGAATAGAATCAAAGAGTTGAGATTAGTAACAGAATAGTCCCTTAATTAATTTGGCTTTTCTCCTGTCCCATAGCAGAAGATGGCTCTTTTCTTCTGGCATGATACAGGGAGTTTGCATTTTCTTTTTAACAATATGCTTGAGTTTAAAGAAGGAGAGAGCCATTCTCCAACTCCAAAGTCAGCTTTAAATTTTAATTGAACTGGGACTATTAGAAGACCAATAGTGTTAAATCTTTAGAGAAGAGCAGAAACAAACATTTAGGAAGACATAAAAATTTTTAGATGATATACCCATACACCATTTCACTCTGTTTCCTGGGATAGATGATTTGTCCCTTTTCTTCAGTTTTAGGAAACTGTACATGATTCATTTCCAATGGCTGTCAAAGAAAATATTGGCATGGGTAGGGCTTTTTAACATCCTTTGTGTGAGAACCTTCCATTGATATTTCTCAATAGGCTAAGAATCATTATAAGTAAGCATCATGAAGGTAAATTTTCTCTAATTTTTTTTGTAAAAGTATAGTGAATATAAATCAATAACCATAATAGACCATCCTTTAGGTAATAGAGAAGGCAGGGAATTCCAGGGTGAAAAAGCCCATTGGCTGAATCAACTTACTAATAACTGTTAGATCTGTTACCATTCTCCATTTTCCAGATTTCTTTTTAATAACAAATACTGAAGAATTCCAAGGACCATTTGTTTCTTCAATGTGTTGAGCATTTAGCTGCTCCTGTGCCAGATATTATAAGGTCTGTAATTTTTATGATGTCAAAAGCCATTGCTTCATCCAGAAAAGATTGTCAGTCAACTATTTTAAAAGGAGGATTGTTGGTTGCTGTGGGATGGTCTGTATGTGTTCTGATTGGTCAATAAATAAAACACTGATTAGCCAGTGGCCAGGCAGGAAGTATAGGTGGGACTAATGGAGAGGAGAATTGAGAGAACAGGAAGGCAGAGGGAGACACTGCCAGCCACTGCAATGACAAGCAGCATGTGAACATACTGGTAAGCCATGAGCCACGTGGCAACGTATAGATTTATAAAAATGGATTAAATTAAGATATAAGAACAGTTAGCAAGAAGCCTGTTACGGACATACAGTTTGTAAGCAATATAAATCTCTGTGTTTACTTGGTTGGGTCTGAGTGGCTGTGGGACTGGCAGGTGACAGAGATTTGTCCTGACTGTGGGCCAGGCAGGAAAACTCTAGCTACAGTTGGTACTTTTGAAAGATCAATATCTGTTGTGCCCTGTTTTTGAACAACCTGAATAGTTGGTGACTGTTCTTCATAATAACTTTTAATATTTTTCCCAGAAAAAATACATTAGTTTATGGTTTGTTTCTGAGATTGGAAAAATGTTAGTCTGAGTATTCCATTGCTGTAATAAATCATGTCCTGCCCTGGCCAGCGGGGTCTCAATGGGGGTGACCCACCTGCAGGAGAGAATGAAAGGGACAGGAAGACACGAAGGAAGACGGCAAGATAGGGTTCTTATCAAGCTGCAAATTTTATTCTCCTCAGCAAGGCTTATATAGCATGGGAGGGGGAGGGGGCAGGAAGGAGGGAAGGGGTACATGATGTGCTGGACATGCAGTTGAGGGGAGACATGCAAGTGAAGGAGGGCACGCAAGTCGTGAGGCTGCAGGATGTTGTGTTAGGTGGTAAGGTGGTCAGGGCCCATTGTTCTGTTGCTATGCTACCTGACCTACTTGACCAAGGAATGTTCTTTATCTTTGAGGGCATCTGGTTTAGGGCCTGTGGCTTTTTCTCTGGCCTAGCTAGTACTTTTCCATGGTTCATGTTTAATCCCTGACATCTCCCCCTTCTATACGTATAGCAAAACAAAGAAAGGAGGCCCAAATGTTTTTGCTGTTATGGGGGAGGGGTGACAGAAGCTCTATCCCTGATAAGTTCCATTGTTAATGGTCAGTCCATGTAGGCATCCCCACATGTCCCGAAGGAAGCCGGAATGATGCAGTTTTTACAGGGGGTGGGTTTGAATCCAGGAAGAAAGAGTATAGGGTCTGCATAACCACCGTGCAATAGAGCATGTCATCCAAGGCACCCAGGATGGTGGAACACTTTAGTCTCTCTGCCTTCTGCAGTCCTGGCTGCACCCTCACTCCCCTATGCAGTGGGTTCCAGCTCCCAGGCACAGGTGTATCCTCCCCTGGGCAGAGGGGCCTGTGCTGATATGGATTCTTTATCTGGTTCATCGAGACCACAATCATGGAGATCAAAGCGATGGTAATGAACCTGAATTGGTTTTGCCTGAAGTTTGGCCAGCTGACTGCGCACAAATTGAGTTAGTCGAGACAAGGCCCAAGGGCCGAATGTCAAGACAAGAATGAAGCCAACCAAGGGTCCCAGTAGAGACAGCAGTAAGGTGGTTAGCCAGGGAGATGCAGAGAACCAATTTTGGAACCAGCCTCGCTCTTGATCTCTTTCTTTTTTGCACTTCTCTAAGCCTTCCCGGACCTTGGCCATGCTATCCCTTGCTACTCCTGTGTGATCAGTATAAAAGCAGCACTCTTCCTTAAGAGTGGCACAGAGACCTCCTTGCTGTAAAAAGAGGAGGTCGAGCCCTTGGCGGTTTTGGAGGACCACCTCTGAAAGGGAGGTGAGGGAGGATTCAAGAGCAGAAATGCCTCTCTCAAGCTGTGCTATATCTTCATCTCTGGAAATTCTAAGCTCTGAATAATGTTGATTAGATAAAATCAGGGAAGCTATGCCCATACCAGCCCCTGAAGCCCCAACCCCCAGGAGGACAGCCAGAGTGACCACAGTCACGGGTTCCCTTTTTGAGTGATGGGGGGGTACAAGGGCAGCTGTCTCTGCCAGAGTCTTCTCTTCCCATCTTCCTGAGAATTGATCTGGGGAATAATAGGTTAGCCTAGGGATAAGTGGGGAGTAGATAAGATAACAAAAACCAGCAGGAGGGAATAATCAATCTGAAAAGAGGCTTGGGAGGAAATGGCCCTGGCGATTAGTGACAGGGCCTTATGGGCAGCCAGGGTCAATTGATGGGGAGAGGTGGGTTCACTGGGGCCCCAAAGAATGTCAAAGAGGGATAGAAGATTAGCGGTAGGAAGTTTTAAGTATGGTCAAAGCCATTGAATGTCCCCAAGAAGTTTTTGAAAATCATTAAGGGTGGTAAGATTATCTGTGCACAGCTGGATGCACGGGATCAAGACTCGATTGGAATGCAATTCAAGGCCCGGATAACTAAAAGGAGTGGAGCGCTGGATATTATCAGGGGCGAGCTGTAGGCCAGCAGCACAAAGGTCCTGTAACAGATCTTGGAAGGTTGCTTCTAGGATGGAGGAGCTAGGGGCAGCCAAAAGAAGGTCATCCATGTAATGTAAGATATAAGTAAAGGGCCATTTTTGGCGTATGAGATCAACCGCCTGGGACACAAACTTTTGGCAGAGAGTTGGGCTATTTGCCATTCCCTGGGGTAAGACGCGCCAATGAAAGAGCATGGGGCCCTGAAAATTAACCCGAGGGAGGCTAAAGGCAAAATAAGCTCGATCATTGGGGGTCAGCATTGGGAGCGCTGGTGGTGAACCCACAGGTGCCTCAACAACTGGGGCACAAAAGGGGGCAATGGGAAAGGGAGGTCCTTTGGATCCTGAGGATATCATTAACAAGGTTCCAATAGGAAAAGGTTACAACAGGGACTTTGTCTGGGCCAAAGACGAGGTAGTATTCAGTAAGGCAGTCGTCCACTCTTTTCCAGCGTTTTTCATCAATCGTCCCTTCTTGGGGAAACCAGGGACAACAGTCCTCTAAGTGACTAAAGAATTTGTTGAGGTCTTTTTTACAAACCCTTATCCCTTGTGCCTTGAAGAGCCTCTTTAATGCCCTTAATGAAAAGATCATGGCAAGAACTTCCCTGTCCCATAGTTAAGTCTAAAGTTTAGACTAACCTCGTCCTTCTCGCTCTCCTCCGGATCATCAAGAAATGGCGTCAAGTCAGGCGGTCTCAATGGACGATCAGCAAAAATATCTCCACCAGACGTCTGTACTTTCCTGGCGAAGGACGTTCAGCTCCCAATGAGGTGAGGGTTGAGCCCCTACGTTGTGCGCCAGTTGCCCCAGCCATCAGGGGCTCAACGAGGGTGACCCACCTGCAGGAGAGAATGAAAGGCATGGGAAGACACGAAGGAAGACAGCAAGACAGGGTTCTGATCAAGCTGCAAATTTTATTCTCCTCAGCAAGGCTTATATAGCATGGGAGGGGGAGGGGGCAGGAAGGAGGAAAGTGGTACATGACGTGCCGGACATGTAGTTGAGGGGAGACATGCAAGTGAAGGAGGACATGCAAGTCGTGAGGCTGCAGGATGTTGTGCTAGGTGATAAGGTCACTGATCAGGGCCCATTGTTCTGTTGCTATGCTACCTGACCTACCTGACCAAGGAATGTTCTTTATCTTTGTGGGCATCTGGTTTAGGGCCTATGGCTTGTTCTCTGGCCTAGCTAGTACTTTTCCATAGTTCACTTTTGGTCCCTGACAATGTCCCAATAAATTCATTGCTATATTAGCCACATATGCTTTAATTTTCCTCTTTGTCATTCTGGCCCTGTAAATTCAACTCATCACACTTCGTGATACCTGAGATAAAGTTCCAATTCCTAAAAGCTGAATATTTACCTCCTGAAGAGGCCAATTTGGATGCCAAGATTCTGGTGCAATTATTGTTATATCTGACCCTGTATCTACAAAACCTTCAATTGCAATGTCATTTAATCATTCCTTTTGCTTTGGTCTTTTATCATTTATAAAAGTCTGCCAAAATATCCACTTTGTGGTTTGTCCTGACATTTTTGTTTTATCTTCTAAAGCTGTTCTATCATCTAGGGCAATGTGTTTTTTTTTTTTTTTTTCACAGTAAACATTAGGTCCTTTAATTGCTCTGGGGAGGAGTTTCTCCTCTAGAGACAGGGAATGACTGAATCAAATTTGACATGGGGGCCTATCATAGGCCCCCTAAGGCATTTTCCAGTGGCAAAGGGTTACCTTGTCTGTCCCTTGTTGATCTGCACTCATTGGTTCAATGTCAGCCTTTGCCACACCTTCTGCATATTCCAGAAGGCAGGGGCCTTCTATTTGGATTATTCCTAGAAAAAAAAAAAAAACCATTGTTTCTAGGAATGTCCTGTCTACAATCCCTTTTTAGGTGACTTTGTTTGACACAATTAAAACATTTTGATTTTTCTTCAAGCCTTTGAAAATCGCCTCTCCTATTCAAGCATCATCATGGTTATGTGATTCAATATTGACTGTATCTTGGATCCATTCCTCTATGGGTGCTAACCTCACCTTTAAAAGCCTAATTACTCTTTTGCATTGTGAATTAGCCTTTTCAAAAGCCAAAGATTCAATTGTCTAGCTTCTGAATTTGGTATCATTCTATTTACAGCTGAAGTCAATCTTTGTAAAAAAAAAAAAATCAGTGGTTTCTTTTGGGCCTTGTATGTGTAAATGACTCAGCTCTCTTTCTGATTTCTTTAATTCTGTCCCAAGCATTCAATGCTGTTTCATGGCATAGAGCCAGGGTATGCTTATTGTAGTTAGACTGTCTTTATACACCAGAATAATTGTCCTCTCCAAGAAGTTGGTCTTGGGAGATTTCCACACCCCTATCTCTACTTTGTTGTTCAATGGTCCTAGCCTCATCTTTCCACCCAGGTCCTCCTCTGTAATTGAGGACCAGGTTCCAATACTGTTGTAACCAAATCTTTCCAGTCTATGGGACAATTCTGTTACTAGTTGACCATGAATTTAAGATCTGTTTCACAAAAGGTGAATGCATACCATATGAGACTATCACTTCCTTAAATGTCTCCAAATCTAGCATTTCCACAGGAGTCCAGTGAGAGAGCTTCTATAGCCTTGGTGATGCCTGTTATTTGGTGGTTGTTCCTCTGTGGTGACTGGATAAATTAATGTTGGTTGACTGATAAACTTGGGCTGTTGCTCTTTAATTTTATAATGTAGTGGTGAGGTTGATTCTCCTTTAAATTCCTCTGTCTGAGTCTGAATATCTCTATTATCTGTTTTAATGAGTTTTTCCAAGGTTTGTAGCTTTTGAATAGTAAGTTATTCTAAGGTTTGCATATTATCAATAACCTTTTTGCTCTCTTCAGCAATAAATATTTCTAGAACTTATATCTTATCAGTCAAAATTGTATTAATCACCTTAGAAATTATTTCAAGGCTTACATATTATCACTAGTAACCTTTTTAAGGCTTCTATTTTTTGAACAGTAACTTTTTCTAAGGTTTGCTTATTGTCAGTAGTAGCCTTTTCGAAGGCCTGCTGTATCTTGGCACTAATATCAACCAACATTTTTAGGGATAAAACAAGAATTATCAAACTGATGATGTTTATAATTGAAGCTAACTGAGCAGCAACACCCCTGATAGACATCACAGGCTAATAAGTAAAAGATTTGGATTTGTTTTTAACCAGGAATTGGTTACTCTTTTTTGGAATTATTGTCCAGTAAGATCTTACAAACCCCCCAAACATTACTGATGGTTGCCAACACTTTTGGTTATGCTACAGATTTTCAGAGTAAGACTCTGTTGTTGAAGACATCACATACTCAAGACACAGAACATGAAGATATCAAGCTTGTAGTACTGATAGTGTAACTTCATTACTGTCTAGCTTTTATACTGATGGAAGGTGCTACACATGCCAACAAAGGACAAAATAATTACCAGTCTTATTCTGTTGTAAAACCTTTGAGCTGCAATTACTACTGTTCAGACATGGTTTGTTCATGAGTGCAGTAGTGACACAAATATATGGGAGAAACCAACCACATTCTAATTGATTTAAGTCCTGCTCCACCAGATGAAATCCATTACTTCTACCATTATCTGGCAAGAACTTGTGGCTAGATTGATCATAGAGCCTACTAGATGTAGATTGATCATGGATCCTCCTAGAAGAGAACCTACTATTATTCTGCCAGGTGATATGTCTTTATACAAATAAATAATGCCTCCTTGACCTTATCACAGAAGTATCTATTGCACCAGATGACAAAAACCACAGATACATACAACTGGTCAAGTTACAAAGAGTACGAGGCCACAGAGTTCTTATATATGAATTGGTCATCTCTATCACATACCCCTCCAAAGGGTCAGGGGTAATTGTCAAAGAGAATTTTGAAAGAATGTAAGAAATATAGGGAGAGAATTACTACAAAGAAACTGTCCTCTAGACATAACAGGACAGTTGATGATATGAGCTCACAGTGGTTGTAACAGCATGTACAACAACTATGAAATCTCAAGCTAGACCCAATCACAACATGGAAAGTGATTGTGGGCATGAAGTCCCCCTTCTAGCTGAGGAGCTACTGCAATAGATAGCTGCTATGAGACAGAGAGATGATTTTTTTTTAGTAGTTCCTGGTATGTTAACTAAACTCCAATGAGAGGCTACATATCTCATATATAGACAGCATATATAAGAATTGATGTGACTTTTTAAAAGAGAAATAACACAAAATCATTTTGTGGGGTAGGTTTGAATCTGGGAAGAGTATGTAGAGCTGGCTGTATGATCAAAACAAAGTGTATAAAGTCTTCAAGAAACTAATTAAAAATGAGAAAGAAAAAGTGGTGTAAGCAGATTCCTTACAAAAGAAGAAAACACTTTGAAAATATACTTTATACGTCTGTAGGAAACTGAACTCCTATTAGAATGACTAAATATAAATATTAGTATTTATTCCAAATATTGGAGAATTATAGAAATGGGAATAGTAGAAATTTAGAATACAGTTTGACAATTTCTTATAAAACTAAACTTTATATAAAAAAGAATATGATGCAGATGTTCATGGGTATAATAAAATTCTAAATGTTTAGCATTGAAATAATCTTATAAAATATAAATAGATATGTAGATAGATAAGTAATATGTAAATAGAAGCTATTATACCGTATTTTATTAAATCCCAAAGTTTAAATTGAGTTTCAAACAGTCCATATTAATCCAAATCATTCAAGAAACAAATAAATTTTAGAAAGCAGAGAATGACAAATTCTTCTAGGCTGAAAAAAATACCAAAGTTCCTACAAGCACTCATTTCTTGATGAAATGAAACACAATTTCTCAATGTTTCAGTTGTTAATGATATCAAGAAATATCTGATAATGTTCACTCACTACAATGCTATTCCAATTGGCAATAATTTTCACCAGTCATTCTAAATCTAAGTTACTACAATGCTGAGAAGACATAGAATTACCAGTGATCTAAAGGATCCTTGGAATTGTCATTTTCCTCAATGATTTAATCTCATCAAATAATAAAAGTATCACTGAAGAATGGAATTTTAAGAAACTCAAAGATAATTTATTTCAACTGCCACTCAGTGGTATGAGTATTAAAGGTATTTTTGGCAAAATGATGAATCATTTCCTTCAGATCCACATACCTTTAGAATATGCTTTTACAAGATAGTCTACTGACAATTCATAGAAATGGAGACCAAAGCAGAATCCAAATTTCTAAAAAAATTATCATTGAAGTTTCATGCCACACAAAAACAGTAGTATGGGATTTCAGACACATTACAACAAAAGATAACTTTATACCCCCAATAATTCAAAATTTATACACTAAGAGTTTATAATATTTCATGTTAATGTTCAAGTATTTTGAATGTCAGAATTATGTTGGATTGTGAAATTATATTTTAAGTATTGCTATCACTAAAACTGTCTAAAATCCACACATAACTTTTCACACTGCTGCATGAAAGATTCTCTAACTAAACAGGCTGCTTTAACCAATTTCATGTTTTAAGATAGACATATGACCAAAATGATATTCTTATTATGACTATCTACCCTAGTTTTTCTTTATACAATTTTAAAATCCTTAGAAACACATCATACATTTATTTAAATATTTATTGTCTTTTTTTCCAACTATACTGCAAAGCTTTATCAGTATTGTACCTGTAGAGTGCAGTATGAGAAAATGCTTTGTCCAGAGAATCACATTAATATTTATTGGAAGAGTAAATATTTAATATTGATTGTCAACTTGATAGAATAAAGAATCATGTAGGAGACAAGCCTTCAGGCACATCGCTGGGGAATTACTTAGATTAGCTTAATTGAAATGGGAAAACCCATCTTAACTGACTTTAGTGTTATGTTTCTCATTAATTGTTAAATAATTCTACTCATAGGTTTCACATAAGTGACAAAATAAACAAAATACATTGATTTTCAGTTTTCTAAATTTTTATAGCTCTCTTCAATCCTGTTACCATATATTGAATAAATTTTAATTCCTTAACCATTTACTGAGGTAATGAAACAATGTATCACTTCTGGCCAACCAAGCACCTAAATTTTGTAATAACAATTTTTTTCACATTAGACAAATATCACTACAAACTGCTTAACATCATGTACTAGCACCTGCAATGTATAATTTTTTTTACTACTTCCCTTACTATTCTGTCTTCTCGTGGGTGATCACTCTGATGTAATGTGATTATGAGCCTATGAATATTAGAAGTTTACTTGACTAAGTCCTTGGCATATCACAAATAAACATTTGTTTTTTAAATCATAAAATGAAATCTTTGCCTATATGAGCTCTATAGCTCAAATTTTTCACTCTTAACCTCAGGACTATGCTATGTGTTTATATCTTCTACATAAATTTTAAGATGTATTTTTTATTTATATGAAAAATTGTACTGGAATTTTGATTCAGGATTATATTGAATATCTATATTGTTTTTGGTCAGTGGTTAGTTTCACTGTATTGATTCTACAGCTCCATGCACAAAGGAGTTTTTCCCAATTTCTAATGTCTTCAGTTTCTTCATTCACTATTTTAAAGTTTTCATTGTAGAGATCCTTCCTTTCCTTGGTTAAGTTTATTCCAAGGTTTTGTGTGTGTGTGTGTGTGTGTGTGTGTGTGTGTGTGTGTGTGTGTGTATGTGTCTGTGTTTGTGTCTGTGTGTTTGTGTGTTTTCATTCTCTTTCTGATTTTTTTCCTACTTGAATGGGATTATTTCTTTAATTAGTTTCTCAATTTGTTTGCCATTGATGGATCAGAAGACCATTCACTTTTTTATATTGATTTTCTACCCTGCTACATAGATGAAAAACAAAAAAGTGTTGTATTATTTTTCTAGCTAGAACTGAAAATGCTATATTAAATATGATTGGGGAACATGAACACTCATATCTTATTTCTGACTTCATATAGAATGCTTCAATTTATTTACTTCAACATATATGACAATCTTTATAGGTTTGTTTTCATATATAATGTTAATTATGTTCCTAATCTTTCAAGGGTTTTATCATAAAAAGATATAGTTTTCATCAGTATTTTCTGCATTTATTGAGATAAGTATTGATATCTGCATGTAGGGCCATTTACTTGATGAATTACATTCATTGAGTTACATTTTTTTGAAACATCCTAGCATCTCTAGACTGAAGTTAATTAGGTCATGATAAATGATCTTTGTGATTTGATCCTGATTTTAATTTGTAAGTATTTTATTGAGAATTTTTGCAACTATATTCATCAGAGAAATTATTCTGTAATTTTCTTTGTTTTTGTCTCTATCTGGTTTATCAGTGTAATACTTGTTTCAGAGAAAAATTTGTAAGAATTCCTTCCATTTATAGTAAATATAATACTTTGAGAAGCATAGATTCAAGTTCTTTAAAGTTCTGATGAAATTCTGCACCAAATATTTTATTGGAGCTTGGCTAATAGGGAGATGTTTTATTATTTTTTCAATCTTGTTGTTTGTTACTGTTATGTTAAATTGTCCAGTTCAGTTTTGGTTTAGTTGGTAAGTGATATGCTATAAGAAATTCTTTTATTTCTGGTTGATTTTCCAATATTATAGACTGTAGAATTTAAATATTTTTAAAATTTTAATCCATCCTTTGAACATTTCTTTTTTAATGACATTTCGTACTATATATTCTGATCATAGTTTTCTCTCTCCTGTCTCCTCCCAGGTCCCCCCTACCTCCCTATCAAACCACCTCTCCACACCTTGTTTCTCTCTATTATTGCTTAGAGGAGAAACAAAGCAAATAAAAAGCAAACAAACCCACATGTTCATAGGCATGGGAAACTTACTCCTGGCCATATTACTAAAGGAAAGTGACCCTCCCTTGTCCAAAAGCCATTACTGGCCAATAGCTCCCCAGTTGAGGTTGGGGCCCCGGAACCCCCTCCTCCAATCAATTCTGAAATTTTTAACTGGCTTAATTGGACACAAAAATATCAATTCTGTGTTTCATTAATTTTTAAGTCATATTTTTATACTGTTGTTTTCATTCCTATTAATTGAGTCCCTCCTTGATCTTAGCTATTTCTTTCTATAGACTTTTAAGTTTGGTTTGATCTGGTTTGTCTAATTTTTTTTTAATGTGTAACTACCGATATACCTTAGTTAGTGAATTGTGATCTCTCCAGTTTTTAATGTAAGTGCTTTGAGTTATATAAACTTTCCTCTTAGGGTCTTTATTATGCTGTGCTTTCAGTATTGTTCGTTTGTAGAGATTTTAAATTTTCATTCTTGATTTTATCAATGGTACATCCACCATCCAGTCATGTGCTACTTAATTTCCATGAGTTTGTATATTTTCTGTGGTGGTTTTTCTTGTTGACTTCTAATTTACTGCATTGTGGACAGATAGAATGCAGGGAGTTACCTAAATGTCTCTGTTCTTATTGAGGTTTTCCTCATGCTCTGATAGCTGACTTATTTTGGATAAAATTGCATGGTAGACCAAGAAGAACATGCACTTGTTTTGTTTAGTGAAATGTTCTGTAGCTGTCTGTTAATTAACTGCACAATAGTGTTAATTATCTCTTATCTTTTCTGTTTATTCTTTCTTTGCATTGTATTTTAAACTATTTTTATTTATTCTTTGACAGTTTCACACATATATACAGTGTATCTTGTTTATATCAATTTCAACTTTCCTTCTCTCTTTTTCAGATTCCACAAACACAGCCCCCTCTTACCTTCATACCATCTTATTTTTAATAACTCATTAAATTCAATTAATGCTGCCCAATTAGTGTACATGGGTATGAGGCCTTCTATTGGATCATGGAAAATATAACAAGAGCCAAACTTCCAAATAATATTGATTCTTCCTTTCACAGTAGCTATCGGCTGTCAATAGCTTCTCATCTAGAGGTCGGGCCTCATGAGTCTCTACATCATTTATGCTGAAATTTTGGAAAGCTTGATCTCTTGTCTTGCATGGGCCTGTGACCTTCCCTTGGGTATTTGATCAGACTTACAGAATCATGCATTTATTCACTTCTATGAAACAGGCCTGAAATTCATTCAGAAAGCAGTTGGTTACCCCATAACTGCCATACAATTCATTTGTGAATGTTTGCTTTGAATATTTAGATATGGATATTTCACTTGGAATACTCAGAGAATAGGGATCTAGTAAGAATGTATGGATGAATCTTAAAATAGAAGGGACACAGAATGAGGTGATAGAAAGGCAAATAATGGAATGGTAATATTTAAATAGAGTAGTATTAAGGGGAATGTAAAGAAGGGACTATGGGATGGATGACCAACACCAAATTCCTTTGGAAAAATGTCATATGGAAACCTACTACTATAGAAGCTTCCTTAAATATAGGCGTACACATATATAAACTGAGCTAAGAGGAGTTATGCTTTTGTAATTGGGATTATGTCACAACTAGACATTACATGCTAACAAATAAAAGCCCCAGTACTAGTAATTAGTTTACCTCTTTCTGAATTGTTGATCGACATGGTCCCTTAGACCACCAAACATTACAGGTTATTGTCATTGCTTTATTACCCTCCAGAACTTGTTAGCCAGACCCCATTGCTAAAGACAATACATTCTCAAGTCAAAAACATGCTGAAATCAAGTTGGTACTGACTATAAGTTTCAACCCTATTGGCTAGTTCTCAAGGTGCTATGAATGTCACCAGGAGAGAAAAGAAATCATCAGTCTTAACCAGTTCCAAATCATGTGAGTTACAGCAACAACTGACTGTTCTGATAAAATGTACCCCCTGGTGCATTAATGGCATGAATATTACAGAAATAGCCAACGATTTTATGACTGGACTTAAGGAAAGCTCCCTGAGAAGAAATTCAAACCTGAAACCAGTATCAGGGCCAAGATCCTGTGGACAGATAGGTCACAAATCCTAAAGGAGACCTTAATACCACTCTGCTAAATGAACATATGTAAAGGAACTCTAATGACTTATTTGTATACTCATAGATTAATGCATCTCTCAACCCTCATCAGAGGAAATTCTTGTGGTTAACAGCAATTAACCCGGAGATCCACTATTGCTCAATACGCAGAGAATAAGAGACTCAACAATAAAAGTAACATCTATTTAACACCTCTCTTCCCAAGCTCGGAGACCATCACAGAAGTGGGTGGTGAAAGACTGTAACACCTAGAGGTGGAGAATGACTATAAGGGAACAATGTCTTCTGAATACAACATGGCAGTTGCACACATGAATTCACAATAGTTGTGACAGCATGCACAAGACCTGTGGAATCTGTAGCCTGACAAAAATCTAAGCATGGAAGTAGAGAGGTAACACATAGTCCCACCCCTAGATGAAGTATTGGTAGTAATTGATAGCTGCTGGAAGAAGGAGACTCAATTTTCTTTGTGGATGTGACCCTTGGTAGCTCAATCAAACTCCAACCAAGGCTCCCAAACCCAAGAGTATTTGGGAAGCACATATTGAGCTTGATATGTTTAAAACACATTCACACACACACACACACACACACACACACACACACACACACACACACACACAAAGTGGGGGATGGGAATTGGGTAGGCAGCAAGAATGAGTTGTAGAAGCAATTGAATATGGTCAAATACATTGTAAGAATTCTCAAAGAACTAATAAAAGTATTACCTCTGTCTTTCTGTCTGTGACTTGATACCTAAGAAGTACTTGTTTTACAAAATAGGGTTCAACTGAATTTGGTGTGTATATGTTTAGAACCATAACAGTGTGTGTATGTTTGGTGCACCATTTCCTAGATGGAAATGGAGTGACTCTCTTTTTCTTTTCTGAGTAATCCTGTCCTGAAATCTATTTTGTCAGATATTCAGAGTAGGGACAATTTCTTGTTCCTCGTCTTATTTGCTTGAAATTACTCTAAAGTTACTATTTATTTGGGGGGAGGGGGAAATTCTCTATCATATTGACCACAATGAGACAGATATTTTTCTCTAGTCAAATCATTTAGCCTGTGTATTTGCTTGAATTGAGTACATTAGTATTCAGAGTTATTATTGAACATTCTCTCTAACATTCCCTGTAGCTTTCTTCCTAGATTCCAGTCTGTTTTGTGATGTCATCTCTTCTTCCAGGAGAGAGGGCATGGACCTCCAAAAGAGATCTTTGTATTTTTGACTCAGCTCCAAAACAGCAATTAGTGGTTTGTTAAATTTCTTGTTTTAATTTATTAGCTATGTACCCTTTGCTTCTTGAGCCTTGCTTTCAAGCTCTCTCTCTTTCTCTTACATAACAAGATAGTAAGCAAAATGCACCATTACTTAAACTTCACAACTTCGACCATCTGAATAGCAGTGATTATTGATACAGTGATGGTGCCACAAAAGTTGTTTTAGCACAAAATTCTACACTATTGTTCATTCAAGAGAAATTAATAGGTAGAAAATTATTCATTTTAATCCACTTAAGAGTCTGTTTTATCCTTGCTATTAAAGATAATCTGATCTGCCAATAATTTATCAATACTTGAGTCATATGTTTCAACATAAGATCTTATAATTTAAGAGGATACTTTTTTTGTTTTTTTGAGACAGGATTTCTCTGTGCAGCTTTGCACCTTTCCTAGAACTCACTTGGTAGCCCAGGTTGGCCTCAAACTCACAGAGATCCGCCTGCCTCTGCCTCCCGAGTGTTGGGATATCATGGGTCTTTTCCCTATTCATGTTGGAGAATTGCCTGGATTGATCTGTACAGACCTTGTGCAGACAACCAGAAATGCCAGGAATTTATGAATGAAACAGTCTTGTCATGTCAAGAAGATACTGTTTTACCCTAGTACTCCTCCAAAATCTGGCTCTTTCAGTTTTTTCTGCCCTCTTTTCAGTGATGATCCCCAAATCTTAATGGGGAGCAGTGTAATAAAGATTTTTTATTTGGTGCTGAGCACTACACAGTCACCTATTCTATATACATTTACATGTATTATGAGTGTCATTATTAACTGCCATCTAGTACATCAATAAGTTTATCGAATGAGGGGTGAAAATTGTAGTAATCTATGAGTGCAAGGATAAGTATTTTGAAGGCAGTTTGATATCATGTACCTTTGGCAAAAGAAGAGTAGCATGTTCTCTCTTAGGGCCTATGACCTCAACCCCATCCCAGCCATGGCATCTTAGCTATGATTACAGTGCCAGGGGTGTGTTCTATCTTATGGAGTGGGTATACTGCCTATTAGAAAGTTGCTGGGTTCTTTCACAAAACCAATGCCACTATTGTACCAAGTGCCATACCTTTTCATGTCAGTCTTCATTATAGCGCACCAATGCCACAGCTAGGTAAGAACATTAATGACTTTTCTCCTCCAGCAGCCAAGGATCTTACCATAAAGTTCTGGTGTATCCAAGAGCCACAGCAATCGCCTCTATTTTAGTATAAGTTTTGAAGAAGTGTTTATTTTATTCAGCCATAAAAAAATGACATGATGAAATGTGATAAAATGGATGAAAGTTAAAAATATTTTATCAAGTGATGTAACTTGGGGTCAGAAAGACAATTTAAAAGAAAACACGAGTTAAGATCTGTTAAAGTAACCTGTGCCAGGGCATGACTTAATACTTGACAAAACTGAAAAAAGTCCTTTAAGGGGTCTTCCCTGATCAGAAATCATGATTCAACTCAGAGTTCTAAGTTCATACTTGATGTTACTTATATTTAGACATGTGGAAAGACTTAGTATCCTCTCCTAGAGATATAGACTTATTCTTTCAGTACCTGTCTATCCTGTGAACTGACCTAGAGCCTTTAGACCTCTAAAGTAGATGAATATTAGAAATCATGGTGTGTGCTATTAAATTTATGCATATATGAACTTAACGTTTCTAAAAATAAAAAGGACTATTTAATTAACTCTATTCATTCACAATTAGGGTTGAATTTGTGTATTAGTTAATTTGAAGTGTTTTACTGATAACAAAAGAAACAGATAAAGCTGGTGATGCAGAAATTAGAGATGTCATGTTACATACTAGTATACAATGTACACATTTTTTTTCTTGCTAAAACCAGAACCACTTGTCTTCTGCCCTTGGTCTCTATGATAATGGGGGAATGAGTGCATTCAGCCTTGGCAATAAGCCTTGATTGGGCCAATGATATGACTCAAGAGGTAAAGAAACTTGGCACCAAGAGTTGGTACCCAATTTAGATCCCCAGCACCCACATTGTGGAAGAAGAGAACCAAACCAAATCTTGTGGGTTGTCCTCTTATCTCCATTCATACACTACGTTACATATACATTCTCCCCCAAACACACACATGTACAAAAACTATAAATTAATGTTTTAAAAATAAGCCCTGATTTAAATCACCAGATTCCACTCCCTAAACTCAAACTTAGTTCATGTAGAATAAAGAGGACATCACTTGATCCTAAATCAAAGCTCATCCTAACACTTTCCAGGTCTGAGACAAGAAATGTGTACTTTGCTTAAACCATTATGTATGATTCTCCACCAAAGGCTGATTAAATTTACTATTTAATAGTTTGGTCTATCTGTTTTCCAAGCAATACTATCAACTTTCCTAACAATTTTATACTTGGGACAAAAGTAAATATATTAAGTTAATATCTCAGATCTTCAGAAAATTTTTCTGTGAGGGGAGTGCTAAGTGAAAAATTCCTCATTCACAGCTAAGACCAAACAGAAGTCTCCATTCCTGAACAAATTATATGCTTTAAAAACACTATATGATTGGGAAACCACAAATGTATTTTTTATATTTATATAATTAGGTAATAGATATATCCATATATGTGGAAGTAAGGGGAAAATGAGGAAATCAATTTGCAACTTTTAAAAATCTTGATCAACCTGAGGTAAAGCCACTGTACTAGTCTCCCTGCCTAGTAACAAAGCTCAAAAAACAGCATGTCTAAAAACAGCAAATTATATCGTTTGACATGGTACATTGTATGATCATTTAGGAAATGTCTGGAAAATCGTGAAATGAAATGCTTTTGGCATTGGTTGTTTTTTAGGGCATGACAAATATATTAGTGGGCAATAATGGCAGTTTGTGAAGGGAAGGCCTCCTGGTCTACAGAAATGATTTTGGTTTAAGAACGAACTAAGAGCTTGTTACTTATCCACTCATGTCTTGCCCTGACATCATAAGCTCCTTGAGGCAGGGTCCATTCACAGGCATCTTCATGCTGTCAGCACCTCACTCAGAGATTGGAAAGATGATTCTTAACACAGTGCAAGATGTCTGAATTAATGTGTGCAAAATAAATGGATGAGTAAATGGGATTAGCTTCTACTAAATTCATTTGGGTTTACTTATATCTTACTTTCAGGCCACCAAAATAATAAATGTCCTTCAGATGTTCACTTGAAAAATTCAGAATAAACTGCAGAATTGCATATTTTATCGCACTGTAAAAGCGTTCATTATCACCTGGAGCATGGACATTCAGGATAACTCTTCTATTTGAACATCATCCTAACAAGAGTGCAGCTGCCCATTAAAACAGCCACCTAATCTGCACCCAACACTCCTGATATGTGCTAAGCCAATACATAAATAGATATACTGGCAGACAACTCATCCAGAACGAAACCCATCTAAATTAGGTTAGCCAATAGACATCTTCAATAGAATGGCAATGTTTGTAACCAACATTGATTTATCATACATTTTAATTATTTTTTAGTTTTTCCTTTATTTGGAAATTGTTAAACTATGTGAATTTTTCAATATATAATAGGAATTTTTCAAAGCAACTTATTTGTGAATATACGTTATTTTTTAAAACTTTTGAGAAATAAAATAAATGGAAACAGTATATTACCAAAATATATAAAGCACTATTCTTAACTGTGACTATTTTAAGACTTTAGAAGAAAGCCATTTAGAATTCTGGAGGCAAGATTAAATTTGGTACAACAGAACCCAGAGTGTCCTTGGACGTCAAGTTTCTTGTTCTCAGGATAGAGCCAGGCTAGCACGTAAAGACAACAAATAATTTCCCTTAAAGTGAAAAAGCACAACTTTTTGCATTTGCCAAAGAATATTTGCCTTGTCAAGCTAGACCTGATTCACTTAGCCTCCTGAGACTAATTCTTTTGGTTTGGATTGTACAGGGCAGAGTGAAAACAGGCATGGGGAAAGTAAGTTTCCAATAGGTTTAATTGTAATAGTCATTTACATTGGTATGGCTTCTATATTGTTCAAAAGAGCCTTTGACTACCATCCTTAAACTGAATTTAGAGTCACCTCTGTCTTAGTTAGAAAACACACACACACACACACACACACACACACACACACAAACACACACAGACATTTTACTTCAATTTCATTGTCTAGGAAACTAAGTGTCACCACTGCTTCACTCATATATTGAACACTTAGTTAAGTGCATAACTATGCTAAGAGCAGAAATAAAAATGTATCAGATTTTATATTGATTCAGCTTTAGTAAAGCATTAAAAATGTTTCTTTTAAACTTGTTAAATGTCTTCTTTAATCCTTCAAATTTTGACATAGAAATAAAGGTGACTATATTTTTATTTAACTCTATTACAGTGTATTTTCTAAAGGAAGTATGGGTTTGTATGTATTCTATAATGTCATATTATGATACCTACAATGATAAACCTCTTTAATTCTTGATGCTGTTAATTTGTCCTCCTTTTTGAGCTGGAGCTTAATAAGATGTGGTGTTTTGTTTGTTTGTTTGTTTGTTTGTTTGTTTGTTTGTTTGTTTGAAAGAAAGCACTTTATTTCAGCCCACAGTTATAACCCATCATTACTGGGAAATCACACCAAGACCTTAAGACAACTGATCTCAACTTGAAACATCTGGTCTCAATGCATCTACCTCAACTGTCAAAATGCAGAGGAAAAAAATCAGCTAATACATGAATGCTTGTACTCAGTTCCATTTCTACACTTAAACAGTTCAGAATCACCTACCTTGGGAACAGTGCCACCAATAGTGGGCAGGTCTTTAGAGCTCAAATAACTTAAGTCAATCCCTTATACATATGCCTACAGGCTGATCGGATGTAGATAATGCCTGAGAAGCCTTTCCAGGTGATTATATATAGATGAATGTGTGGATTTTTAAGAAGTACATTTATAGCTTTATTAATTTCTGCATTGCTTATCTCATCCTGTTTCAATTGATATATTCACCAGCCCTGCTGTGTCCAGAAAGACTTGATTTCATGATACCATTCATCCTCTCTGGCTCTTACACTCTTTTAGCATCCTCTTCCTCAGAGTTCCTGAGCATTGAAGAGAGGGATTAGATGGAGACATCCCTTTTAGTGCTCTGTATTTGTTCCCATCTGCTGTAGGAAGAAGCTTCTCTGATGGTGGCTGAGCAAGGCACTGATCTATTAGTATAGCAGAATGTCATTAGACATCACTTTATTGGTATGTTCCATTCGCAAAACAGTAGTATTTGGTTTCCCCTAGGTCTCTGACCTATCTAGTCCCAGGTTCTTGGACACAGAAGCAAATTTGAGTATGGGTTCCACCTTGTGGAGTGGGCTTTACATCCAATCAGATATTAGTAGGTTACTCCCACAACAATTATGCCACCGTTGTACTACAATATCTTGCGGGCAGTATACCATTGTAGGTAGAAGGGTTTGAGGTTGGGCTGGTGTTTACCTTTCTCCTTTGGTAACATGCAGAGTATCTTCTGGTATCATGAACCCACAGGAGTAAAGAATCTAGGTAGGCACCAGCTCTACTTATCCATATTCAATTAGTTATATAGGTGTTGGCTTCAACAGTAGGGCCTTGTGAAGAGTATATATATATATGTGTGTGTGTGTGTGTGTGTGTGTGTGTGTGTGTGTGTGTGTGTGTGTGTGTGTGTATGTTTTGGGAAGCTTCTACTCTATTAGGTTTCCATATGAACACACAAATGGCTCTTAATTTTAGTTGTCTTTCCCCTATTCCCATCTCCTCCTTCTTTACCCAACCTCCAACTTGATCCTCTCATTCCAGCTGCCCCCATCCATCTATAACTATCTTATTTCCCTTGCCTAGAGAGATCAACCCCACCCCACCTAGTCCTTCCTTTACTCTACACCTAACTGCTGCAGTTCTGTGGATTGTAGCTTGCTTATCATTAACAGCTAGTATCCATGTATAAGCAAATACATACTATATTTGTCTTTCTGGCTCTGGCTTACTTCACTGAAGGTGATTTCTTCCCCCACTTCCATCCATTTACCTGAAAATTTTATAATTTCATTTTTTTTTAAACTTAGGAGTAATACATTGTGTACCACATCTTTGTTAACCATTTTTCTGTTGATCGACAGAAGGTTGTTTCCAGTTTCTGGCTATTATGAATAAAGCAGAAATGAACAGGGTTGAGCAAGTGTCTCCATGGTAGGATGAAGCATCTTTTGGTAATATGCCCAAGAGTGGTATAGCTGGATCTTGGGGTAGATGAATTTTCATCTTCCTGAGAAGCCACTACACTGATTTCCACAGTGGCTGTGCACGTTTACACTCTCACCAGCAATGAATGAGTGTTCTCCTTACTGCACATTCTCAATAGCACGAGCTGTCATTTGTTTTCTTGTTCTTGGTCATTCTGACTGGTGTAATATGAAATTTCAAAATAATTTAGATTTGCATTTCTCTGATGACTGAGGATGTTGAACATTTCTTTAAGTATTTCTCAGGCATTTGAGTTCCCTCTTTTGAAAACTCTGTTTAGATCGGCACACAATTTTTAAATTGAGTTATTTGTTATCTCAGTTTCCAGTATTTTTGTTTTTTATATATTTTGAATATTGGCCCTGTATTGGATGTGTGGTTGGTAAAAATATTTTCCCATTCTGTAGGATGTCTCTTTGTCAGGATTATGGGGTCCTTGATGTACAGAAGCTTCTCAGTTTCATGCGGTTCCGTTTATTAGTTGTTGATCTTAGTGCTTCTGCTATTGATGTTCCATATAGAAAGCCTTTTCCTGTGCCAATGAGTTCATGACTGCTCCTCAGTTTCTCTTCTACTTAATTCAGTGTATCTGGTATTATGTTGGAGTCTTTGATCCATTTGCAGTTGAGTTTTGTGCAGGATGATTAAAGAATCTATTCAGATTCTTTTATATCCAATTTATCCAGAACCATTTATTGAATATACCACCTTTTTCCAGTGTGCATTTCTGGCTTCTTTATCAAAAATCAGATGACCAAAGGTGTGCATAGTTATACATGGGTCTTCAATTTGATTCCATCGATCAGCATATCTGTTTTCAAGCCAGTACTATGCTACCTTTATTACTATAGCTCTGTAGTTCAATTTGAGATCAGAGATGGTGACCCTCCAGCAGTTCTTTTATGTTAAAGATTGTTTTATCTATGTTTGTTTGTTTGCTTGTTTCCAGATGGAGCTGAAAATTGTCCTTCCAATATCTGTGTTGGAATTTTGATGTAGATTGCATTCAATGTGTAGATTGCTTTTGGCAGAATGGCCATTTACTGTATTAATCCTATCGATCCATGAGCACTGGAGATCTTTCCATCTTCTGATATCTTATTCAATTTCTTTCTTCAGTGTTTTGAAGATTTTATGTCTTAACGACTCTCATTTGCTTGGTTAAAGTTAAACCAATACAGTTTATATTTTGAGGCTATTGTAAAGGGTGTTGACTCCCTTATTTCTCTCTCAGTCATGTGTGTATGGAAAAGCACTGAGTTTTGTTAGTTAATTTTGTATCCAGCTACTTTGCTAAAAGTGTTTATCGGCTATAGGAGTTTCCCAATGAAATTTTTAAATAGTTGTGGGAAGAGTGAACAACTTTTTTCCTTCCTGCTTTTATTAGAAATGTTTTTAGTTTCTCCCCAGCTAAGTTGTTGATGGCTATTGCTTGTGCTAAATTGCTTTTATTGTGTTAGGGTATGTCCCTTGCATCCCTAATCTCTCTGGGACTTTTATCCTCAAGGTGTGTTGGATATTTTTCAAAGACCTTTTTTTTTTTTTTTCTTTTTTTTTTGTCTAATGAGATGATCCTGTGGTTTTTGTTTTTCAGTTTGCTTATATGGTGGACTACTTTTATTTATTTGTATATGCTGAAATATTCCTGAATCTCTGGAATGAAGCCTACTTGATGATGGTGGATGATCTTTTTGATGTGTACTTAGATTCAGTTTGCAAGTATTTTATTGAACTTTTTTTTGTGTGTGGTTTTTTGAGACAGGGTTTCTCTGTGTAGCTTTGGTGCCTTTCCACCTGTCTCTGCCGAGTGCTGGGATTAAAGGTGTGCGCCACCACTGCTCAGGTTATTGAAATTTTTTGCACTGATAATCATTGACAGGGAAATTGGTCTATAACTCTCTTTCATTATTGGGTCTTTATGTGGTTCAGATATCAGGATAATTGTGGCTTCATAAAAAGGATTAGGCAATGTTCCTTTTTTTTCTGTGTCATGGAATAAATTGAGCCATTAAGTCTTCTTTGACTATAGTAGAATTCGAGCTAAAACAGTCTGGCCCTGGTACTTATTTGTTTGGTAAACTTTTAGTTAGTGCTTCTATTTCACTAGGGTTTACATGTTTATTTAAATTGCTTATCTATTCTTAATTTAACTTTGGTAAGTTGTATATATATAAAATTATCCATTTCTTTTGGATTTTCCCATTTGGTGGATAACAGATTTTTAAAGTATGTCGTTGTGACTCTTTGGATCTCCCGTGTCTCTTGTTATGTCCTACTTTTCATCCCCAATTTTGATAATTTGGATCTTTTCTCTCAGATTTTTGTTAAATTGATTTTTTTCAGTCTTACTGATTTTCTCAAAGAACAAACTCATTATTTCGTTGTGTCATGTTTTTCTCATTCCTTTGTTTCTAATTTATTGATTTCAGCTCTGAGTTTGATTATTTCTTGCCATCTCCTTTGGTGTGTTATTTCTTCTTTTTGTTCTGTATCTTTCAGATGTTCTAATAAGAAATCACTCCTTTTGGGGGGGAGGTGGTTTTTCACTTTTCTTTTCATTTTTGTTTTTTTGTTTGTTTGGTTGCTTTGGTTTTTTGTTTTTTTGGTTTTTATTTTTCATGAAAGCTCTTAGTGCTCTGAATTTGCCTCAGAACTTCTTGCATTAGGTTGCATAAGCTTGGGTCTGTTCTGTTTTCACTTTCATTTAATTCTAGAAAGTTTTTAATTTCTTCATTAATTTTTGTCTTTATTTTTCATTCAGTGGTGAGTTGTTCAGTTTCCATGAGTTTGTAAGCTTTCTGATGTTTCTTTTTTTCTTTTTTCTTTTTTCTTTTTTTCTTTTTTTTTGTTCTTTTGTTTCTTTTAATATTCACTTGCAGTCTGTAGTAGCCAGATACAATCTTCTTAACTGTTGAGACTGGATTTGTGTAAAGTATGTGATCAATATAGGAGAAGGTTCCATGATCTACTAAGAAAGTATATCTTTTTAAGTTTGGGTGAAATATTCTGTAATTACCTATTAGGTTCATTTGATCTATGATGTCAGTTAGCTTCAGCATTTCTCTGTTTAGTGTTTGTCTGGATGACCCATCTATAGGCAACAGTGGGGTATTGAAGTTTCCCACTATCAGTGTGTGAGGGTTAATATGATTGAAGCTATAATAGTGTTTTGTTTACAAACGTGGGTATCTTTCTGTTTGGTGCATAGATGTTAAGATTTTCAGAGTCTCCTTGATTGGTTTTTCATTTGATGAGTATGTAGCACCCTTCTATATCTCTTTGTATTAGTTTTGTTTGAAGTCTCTTTTGTTATATATTGAAATGGCTAAACCAGCTTGCTTCCTGGGTCCAGTTGATTGAAATATCCTTTTCCATCTTTTCACCCTGAGGTGATACACAGCCTTGACTTAATGTGTGTTTCTTGGAAGCAGAAGAGAGATGGATCCTGTTTTTTAATTCGTTATTTTAGTCTGGGTCTTTTTATTGAGGAAGAGAGAACGTTAATATTGAGAGTCACCATTGAACAGTACTTGTTGATTCCTGTTTTGTTGTTATTTTGGTATGCTTCCCCTTTTTATTTGCTGGTCTGGGATTTGTCATTCCTTGTGTTTTCTTGGGGATAGTTAACCTCTTCAGGTTGAAGATTTCCTTCTAGCATCTTCTGCAGGGCTGGATTTGTAGACAGATAAAGCTAGAATTTGTATCTTGTTTTCTGTTTTTGTTCATGACATATCTCTCTTTCTCTATCCATGGCAATTGAAAATTTTCCTTGGTATGGTAGTTGGAGGGCCTCATTGGTCTCTTAGAGTTGTAGAACATCCATCCTGGTTCTTCTGCCATTTAGAGTCTCCATTGAGAAGTCAGCTGTTATTCTAAAAGGTCTGTTTTATAGGTTTCTTGTTTTGTTTCTTCCCCATGCAGCTTTTTAAAAGTCTTCTTTGTTCTGTGCCCACCCCCCATTCCCACCTCCTCCAGGGCAAAGCCTTCCCCACAGACTGAGATCAACCTGGTAGACTCAGTCCAGGTAGGTCCAGTCCCCTCCTCCCAGGCCGCGCCAAGGGACCCTGCATAGGCCCCAGGTTTCAAACAGCCAACTCATGCAATGAGCACAGGACCCAGTGCCACTGCCTGGATGCCTCCCAAACAGATCAAGCCAATCAACTGTCCCATCCATTCAGAGGGCCTGATCCAGTTGGTGACCCCTCAGCCATTGGTTCATAGTTCATGTGTTTCCATTCATTTGGCTATTTGTCCCTGTGCTTTATCCAACCTTGGTCTCAACAATTCTCGCTCATATAAACCCTCCTCATTCTCGCTAATTGGACTCCCAGAGCTCCACCCGGGGCCTAGCCATGGATCTCTGCATCCAGATCCCTCAATAGTTGGATGAGGTTTCTAGCACGACAATTAGAGTGTTTGGCCATCCCATCACCAGAGTAGGTCAGTTCGGGCTATCTCTCGACCATTGCCAGCAGTCTGTTGTGGGGGTATCTTTGTGGATTTCTGTGGGCCTCTCTAGCACTAGAGGCCCTCTCTGCTTCTAAAGAGACTGTGGTGGCTGTGTGCTGCCTAGTAGAGAATCTTCTGGGACCCTACCAGGTTTGACCACTTGGGCTTCTGGGTAGATGTGTTTCTAGTATTGGGAGCTGGCACTTAAGGACAGGGATGGGCTGGGAAATTAGCAGTGGTGGGTTCACAGGAGGGCATGTTTAGTTCCTGGGAGACAGACATGAAGAGTACAAAGAGGCCACAGCAAGTGCTCTGCAACAGAGCTGAGTATAAGACTGGGGATTGGAATTCAAGGCTAGGAAAGAGTGGAAATTTGAAAATCACTTACCTGTTTCCTTGGCCTACTGCTTCTCTGGCAGGGGTGGCTGGAGAGTTCCCAGGGAATGCTTGCAGGAGTTGAAGGCTCAGACAGAGAGATGGGTGTAGAGAAAGGTTGTATGGGAAGAGCTGCATGCTCCACTGGAGATGAGGGCAGAAAGGAAACGGGGAGACCCTTTTTAATACAAGGAAAAAGTAGAGGAATAAGAAAAAGCTGTCACACTAAATAAACTCCCTGAAATCTACAAGGGTGACCCTAGCAAAGACTCCTAATAATGGAGGATACAGAGCCTGAACTGGCCATCTTCTATAACTAGACAAGGCTTCTAGTGGAGGGACTGGAACACCAACACAGCCACAAAACCTTTGGCATACAATTTGTCCTGCCCGCAAGATGTGCTGGGGTGAAAGGTGACACAGAACTTGTGGGAATAGCCAATGACTGGTCCAAATTGAGAGGGAGTCCACCCCTGACAATGCCTGAATGGCCAGGAACCAGAAGGAGGATAGCCTAGAGACCTAGGATAAAATCAAACACAACTGGGAAAAAAAAAAAAAAAACTCAATGAAATGATTCTTAATGACATTCTGCTATACTTGTAGACCAGAGGTTAACATAATTGTCATCAGAGAGGCTTCATCCTGATACTGATGGGAGCTGATGCAGAGACCCACAGCCAGACATTAGGCTCTGGGAATCCCATGGAAAAGAAGGAGGAAAGATTGTAGGATTCATAAGGATCGAGGACACCACAAGAATGTAGCCCACAGAATCAACTAACCAGGCCTCAAAGGGGCACACAGAGACTGGTGACAATCAGAGAGCCTGTACGGCTTTGAGCTAGGGTAGCTGCATTTATATTATGGTTGTGTAGCTTGGCGTTCTTGTGGGGCTCCTAACACTGGGAATGGGGCCTGTCTGTGAGTCTTTTGCCTGCCTTTCTTCCTCCTAGGTTGCCTCATCCAGCCTGATGTGAGATATGTGCCTAGTCCTACTATAACTTGTTATGCTGTGTTTGGTTGTTGTTCCCGGGAGGCCTGCTTTTGTCTGAAGGTAAATGAAGGGGAGTGGATCTGAGAGAGAGAGAGGGGAGGTTGGTGGGGAGGGGCTGGAAAGAGAGGAGAACTGGAAGACGACTGTTGGGATGTAATATATGAGAAAAGAAAAAAAAAACAGTCAAGATTTTAAAAGAAAAAATAAATTGGTATGATAAATTTAGACCACTTGATAAATTATGTATGTTTGTGTGTGTGTGTGTGTGTGTGTGTGTGTGTGTGTGTGTGTGTGTGTTTAAAACTTCTCAGGAATTAAAGAGACTTTGAAAATGATCTAGATTAGCAATGTATCTTGTAGTTGGTGGGGTTACTGATCTATGGCTAGACACTTCCTAAAAGGAACACTTCTCCCAGAGGCCAGGCTAGCTCCACTAGTCACCCCTTTCTTCTCAGTGTAAAGAAGCAATCTGTTGTTCTACAGTATTCACACACTTGCCTATGTCAAATAGACAAATATTGAGTGTCTATCAAATCCTAGGGCACTGCTGCCTCAAGAACAAGTTTCTATAGGAACAATTCACTTTAACATGATCTTTTAAATACATGAATACTGGGTGAAATTTTCAGTAACTGTTTAGCATGCAAACACACTTGGTTTTGGACAGAAAATAAAATTTAAGGATTTACTAAGAATTTGGAGTTTTCATCCAACTACTGAGGGATCTGGATGCAGAGATCCATGACTAGGCCCCAGGTGGATCTCTGGGAGTCCAGTTAGTGAGAATGAGGAGGGTTTATATGAGCGAGAATTGTTGAGACCAAGGTCAGATAAAGCACAGAGACAAATAGCCAAACGAACGGAAACACATGAAATATGAACCAATGGCTGAGGGGTCACCAACTGGATCAGGCTCTCTGAATGGGTGAGACAGTTGATTGGCCTGATCTGTTTGGGAGGCATCCAGGCAGTGGCACCGGGTCCTGTGCTCATTGCATGAGTCGGCTGTTTGAAACCTGGGGCCTATGCAGGGTCCCTTGGCTCGGCCTGGGAGGAGGGGACTGGACCTACCTGGACTGAGTCCACCAGGTTGATCTCAGTCTGTGGGGAAGGCTTTGCCCTGGAGGAGATTGGAATGGGGGGCGGGCTGGGGGGAAGGTGAGGGAGGCGGGAGGGGGGAGAACAAGGGAATCTGTGGCTGATATGTAGAACTGAATTGTATTGCAAAATAAAAATTTAAAAAAAAAAGAATTTGGAGTTTTTATTTCCATAGTGATGTAGCATCTCAATGAGACTGATTTTCTTAAATTTGCCATCTCATTTGTTAAATTATTTTTATTTCCCTAATTTAAAAATTACCAGAAAGGCATAACTCTTTGATACTAGATTCTGACACCAAGATTTAAAAGTTAAATTTAGGCTAACATGACATTTGTAATCTTAAAGTAAAAATCGACATATATGAATTTAATATTAGTATTTTGAAATAGAGCAACACTATTAAGCTTCAGGAGGGACTCAGGTAATTTGTGCTCTTGCCTTCTGCCAGAGTGCTGAGTGCTGGTTGGCTGCACATACTTCTCCATTGCTAAATGACCTGCCTCTGCATTTAATTTGAATAGTGTTCTGACAGCTTTAATCAACTGTAAAATGTTACCAACAGAAAACATACTGAAGCCTTCAGATAGTTTTTGTAAGTATTCAATATTTGCATAAACAATAAGCATTGTTTGAGTTATTCACTCTCACCCTACCTGGACCCTACTCATGCCTTTCAACTAAAATCAAGCTACACAATAAAAACCTTGTTCAAATATGATTAATTAGCATCCATTTTCCCCAACAATGGGCTCTTTCTATTCATAAAGGGAAAACAAGGGGGAATAGCTTTGCAGAATAAATTAAGCCAGGAAATCTCTTCCACTAAATAATAAAAAAAAAGTTTTAAAATTTAGCATTCATGAATTCAAATGGAAAATATATACTGTTCATGCACTGTCTACTCCAATGAAATACCTATACAAAAGCAACTGTAATAAAATATTCGGTATGAATCCAATTATGTTTTATTTCCACAAAGACAATTAATTAAGCGTGCTTGACACAGGTGTACTTGTGTGGGCTTTATCTACATACCAGGTTGTTAATTGTCACAAATGACTTAAAGAAATGTGACAGTTTCAAATCCCTATGTTCCAGTGAGAAGTGTTTAAATCCTTTAGTAATTTAACACTGAGAGAGCACCCATTCATTGGTAGGGCACTCACAAAGGAATATGGTAAGTCCTCTCTCTATTCTAAGATCAATTCTAAAAATCCATCACTGCTGATAGCTGATAGTTGGCATCAAATATGATAGCAGAGAATCCAGAGACAGAGTTTGTAAGTAAGGGAAAACATAAGTGAATTCTGGTGTGTAGGTAGGGCAAGTAGCTGGAAACTAAGATGTCTCCTAATTGTTAGGTAGCAGATAAAGCAGATCTGATCCAGAAACAAAAAAGGCAGTAATTATTTGGGGTTTTCCAAAAGGGCAAAGGCATTGTCCCGTGTCTATATCCTGAGAGGCTTCACCTCAGCACAGACCTCTCTGATTGTTTCTCAATACTGAACACAATTCTTGGTCCAATACTTTTCTTCCTTTAGTGAGACTTCTAAACAACACAAATGCCTTATTTAGTTTATAAAATGTCTATGATATATCAATTGATTCCTGACTTATACAGAAAATAACTTCATATCTCAACCTTTTATTTTGTATCCTTATTCCAAAGTATTTAAGAATGGGTAATACAGATTCAATGATACGAAAAAAAGATAAAGGCATAATAATGGATTAGACTCATCACTGAACTTCTGTAGGGAAGGTGTATACAGAAATGAAAAAGTTCTTCCAGTGACAAAGATTTTCTATCTGGGATGCAGGATAAAGGGCCTTTTTGATCTGCTTTAGCCTTATTTCAATACTAACAATAGTCCAGCTTATCCCTTAACATCCAATATCTCCTCATCTACATAAGTACAAGAGACATGTGTGAATGACAGTGAAAGACAGAATTTAAATTAGTCACTTTAGTTTTTTCTTTTAAACTTTCTCAAACTACAGTTTAAATCAGTGTGTTTAATGAAAATTATGGTGATACTATTTCTGATCTAGTTAAGGCCAATTTTGTACTATATATTTTAAAGATGATTCTAAGTTTATAGGGAGATTTTCAAAAGAAAAAAAATAAGAGACTAAAGGTTATCTGTAATACTACCTCAAACATAATCACTGAAATTATTAGTAAACTAATAGATATGTTTTATATATCACTGCATATAAAAACGATCAGTACATTGGATATAAAACATGCACTGTAAATCATGCTTAATGTTAGTAGACTGCGTCTTCAGATTAGAAAGCATGTTTTTCATGTTAAAAATATGTCTGGAATAAAATATCTTGTCATTAAACATCTTGCATTATAAAATGAGTCCTTTGTATTAGTATGTGTACTTTGTATAATCAATCAAACATAGGAAATGATATGATTAATTTTGATAGGACACACAAAAGTGAGAGGGAATCTGAATTCAAAACTTGCTGTTTGGATCATGATTTGATGGCATAGAAATACAACATTCTGGTCAGGTCAGTTTGACTCCATCTTGGTGTCAAGTACAGTACTCATACCTACGCTTAAAAGTTCTGTGTTCCCACTAATTTTCTAAAACGAATAGAAGAAAAATGATTATTTTTGAACCAGTAAAGAATTATTGTTTAGTATGCAGAAAGTTTGCTATTATCCATCAGAATCTTTATCTTTTTTATTATGACAGAAAATTAATACCAAAAATTATGTTCTATTTTTCTTTTCTTTTTTTTTCTTTCTGCTTTTCTTTTTTATTTTGCAATACAGTTCAGTTCTACATATCAGCCATGGATTCCCTTGTCCCCCCCCCTCCCGCCCCCTTCACCTTCCCCCCAGCCCACCCCCTATTCCCACCTCCTCCAGGGCAAAGCCTCTCCCGCGGACTGAGATCAACCTGGTAGACTCAGTCCAGGCAGGTCCAGTCCCCTCCTCCCAGGCTGAGCCAAGCGACCCTGCATAGGCCCCAGGTTTCAAACAGCCAACTCATGCAATGAGCACAGGACCCAGTCCCACTGCCTGGATGCCTCCCAAACAGATCAAGCCAATCAACTGTCTCACCCATTTAGAGGGCCTGATCCAGTTGGGGACTCCTCAGCCATTGGTTCATAGTTCATGTGTTTCCATTCATTTGGCTATTTGTCCCTGTGCTTTATTCAACCTTGGTCTCAACAATTCTCGCTCATAGAAGAAAACTTTCTCAACTTAAAGAAGGAAATGCCTATGAAGACACAAGAAGCCTATAGAACACCAGACTAGACCCCCCAAAAAAGTCCCCTTGCCACATAATAATTAAACAACTAAACGTACATAATAAAAAAAGAATATTAAGAGCAGCAAAGGAAAAAGGCCAAGTGACTTATAAAGGCAAACCCATCAAAATAACACCCGATTTCTCAATGGAGACTTTGAAAGCCAGAAGGACCTGGACAGATGTAATGCAGACACTAAGAGACCATGGATGCCAGCCTAGACTAACATATTCAGCAAAGCTTTCAATCATCATAGATGGAGTGAACAAGACAAAGCCAGATTTAAACAATACTTATCCACAAGCCCAGCCCTACAGAAAGCACTAGAAGGATTATGCTCTATTTTATTTTAAACCTTTGACTACTTCACCAATGAAAACTTTAAGAAGACACTGAAGAAAGTTAACAATCTAACAGAAGATGGAAAGACCTCTCATGCTCATGGGTTGGTAGAATTAATATTATGATACAACCAAGCTATCAAAAGCAATATACAGATTTAATTTAATGGCCATAAAAATTCCAATTCAAATATTTTATGAAATTTGAATCAAAATTCTTAAAATTCATATGGAAACACAAAAGACCCAGGATAGCTAAAGCAATCTTATACAATAAAAACAATGATAGAAGCTTAACCATCACTGATTTCAAGTTATGCTACAGAGCTATAATAACAAAACCAACTGACATAAAATTAGACATACTAAACAATAGACAGGAACTGAGCATACAGATGAAAGCTTGTGCTTGTACAGCTACCCAATTTGTGGCAGAGGCCAAAAATACACACTCGAGAAAAGACAGCATCTTCGTCAAGTAGTGATGGTAGTTACTTGTAGAAGAACGAAAGTAAAGAGCTTCAAAATAAGATCTGTATCATGAATCTGATAGAGAGAGTAGGGGCTGTGCTTGAACTCATAGGCATAGGACGGGACCTTCTGAACAGGCTCCAATTGCCTAGGTATCGAGACCAACAATTTAAAAAATAAGACCACAGGAATCATCTTTACAGAAGAAACACCATCAATCAAGTGAAAAGGAAGACTACAGAAAGGAGGAAAAAGTCTTTACCAGTTGCTATGAGACTTCTCTTTTTCCAGAACAGTTAAGTAGATGGTTGTCTGATCCAAACTGTTATTTCTACTTGCATAAACTTTTCCATGGATACTGTCTGCTTATTAATTTTATTTACATACTATGTTGTATTTCTCTGAAAAATAATCATAAAGCATTAGCCATTGAATATGTGCATACATATTATAGTAATTATGAATATGCCCTCCTCTTCAATGGCAGTGTGCATCAAGTATTTCTGATACTGGCTGCATATCTACTGCTGGAACGTCTCTTAAGCATAGGTTCATGTGCAACCGACATTTTTGCATCATTTTCATTCTCGGATTCTCAAATGCCTCTTTACAGTCATGAAAATTGGAAGAAGAATCATGGGGAGGTAGAGTTAACACGAACCAATTTGGCAGTGTTTGAATAAGTAAGTTTGTACAGATACTGATAAGGTAAAGTTACTATACATAAGAGACTAATTTCTAATATCTTTTTGAAAAGAAATGCAAAAGAACAAAATCTCAATTTGAAAGCCAACAAAAAATAAATTGAATTTCTCTGTCTCAGTACCTAAACACTCCCCAGTGGGCTTTACACAGTATCCATCAACACTGTATAATAGCCTCCAATTTATAAACCAGACACTTTTGTCATCACAAAGACTCTATATGGTACGAATAAGCTGTATTTGAGGACACAACATTTTTTGCATATTTTTAAAAAAATTACACACACACAAAAAAAATGGCCAGGCGGTGGTGGCGCATGCCTTTAATCCCAGCACTCAGGAGGCAGAGCCAGGCGGATCTCTGTGAGTTCGAGGCCAGCCTGGGCTACCAAGTGAGTTCCAGGAAAAGGCGCAAAGCTACACAGAGAAACCCTGTCTCGAAAAACCAAAAAAAAAAAAAAAAAAAAAATTACAGCTACATCATTTATGACTTCCCTTTCCTCCCTTCAAACCCTCTGTGTGCCCATGCCTCTCGCTCTTTCAAATATATGGCCTTTGTAGTGCTGTTACATACATATATGTAGATAGATAGATAAACAGATAGATGATATATAGATGATAGACAGATAGATAATAGATGATAGATAGATAGATAGATAGATAGATAGATAGATAGATAGATAGATATTCTTAAATTATTTGCCTTCTGGATTATTCTCTAGTTTCAATTCCACCCACTTAGCCAAAGAGCACTTTGATGACCGTGGATGATTCTTTGTATTCCTAGAATCTAAATGTAGCCAACTCCGCACCAGTTTCTATCACCACAGCACCAGCAAGCCTGTATCTAGATTAAATTCATCCTTCATTTTGATGTGTCACTTCTCACTGATTTCTTTTTCTATAGATACTTTGCATAAGCAGAATTTATGTTTAATTTATGACTTTAGTCTCTCAATAGTGGATGCCTTGATTAAAAGTAACATTTATGAGAAAAAAACATTTGAAAATCTGAGAAAAATGTTAAAGCCTGTGTGTGTGTGTGTGTGTGTGTGTGTGTGTGTGTGTGTGTGTGTTTAAAAATACTGAAGTGGTGACTATCTATAGAATAATGACCACTAGATACAAAACTTCAATAAATGATAAGAACAACTTAAAATCTTGCTTTCCCTGAAGAGTTTGTAGAGGAGAGAGTGAAAGGTAGATTTGATCAAAGCATATTATATGTATATATAAAATTCTCAAACTATAAATTAAAGAAATGTTTCTTTTAAGAATGATTAGGATGATAATCATTCTTAAAAGAAACATTTCTTTAATCACCTGAGTGAAGTAACCCAGACTCAGAAAGACAAACTCATAAGTGGATATTAGATGTTTAAGCAAAGGATAACCAGACTACAATCCACAGCTTCAGAGAAGCTAGCTAACAAGGAGGACCCAAAGACAGACACACAGATTACCCTAGGAAGGGGAAACAGATGAGATCTCCATGAGTAAACTGGGGATGAGGGGTGGGCAATGGAGGGTAGGGGATGGGGGATGAGAACATAAGGAAATGGGACGGTTGAGTTGGAACAAGGATGAAGTGGGAGAACAATGAAAGAGATACCATGAGAGAAGGAGACATCATGGGGATAGGGAGAAACCGGGTGCTAGGAAAGTTCCCAGGAATCCCCGAGGTTGACCCCAGCTTAGACTACTAGCAATAACGAAGAGGGTGCCTGAACTGGCTTACCCCAGAGATCAGATCAGTGAATACCCTAACTGTCATCATAGAGCCTTTCTCCAGTAACTGATGGAAGCAGATGTAGAGATCCACAGCCAAATACCAGGCCAAGCTCCAGGAGTCCAATCAAAGAGAGAGAAGAGGGATTCTATGAGCAAGGGCATCAAGATCATGATGGGGAAACCTACAGAGACAACCAAACCAAACTAGTGGGAACTCATGAAATTTAGATCAACAGCTGTGGAGCCTGCATGGGACTGGACTCAGCCCTCTGCACAGGGAGACAGTTGTGTAGCTTGATCTGCTTAAGGGACTCCCTGGCAGTAGGATCAGAATCCATCCCTGGTTCATGACCAGACATTTTCGAGCCCACTACCTATGATGGGACACCTTGCACAGCCTTGAGGCAGGGGGAGAGGCTTGGACCTGCCTCTACTAAATGTACCTCCCCATGGGAGGCCTTACCTTCTTGTAGGAGGGAATTGGGGGTGGGTTGGGAGGGGGAGGTTAGAGAGGCAGGGGAAGGAAAGAGGGGGATCTTTGGTTGGTATGTAAAATGAATAAAAAATTGTCTTAATAAAAATGATAAGGGCTTTAAGTCATAGAATTATAAGCAATTTGAGTAAAGTAAGAGTCCCCTGTAGGGAGTGGTATTTTCACTGAGTGTTATTAGGAGCACCATTAAAAAGAAGTAATATAACAGCTGAGGCGACCAAACCTTCTCCAGATATTGCCATACATTTCCTGAGGATATGAACTGCTTCCCAGTTGATAATCTCTGCAGCAATCATGAAAAACCTCTGAGTTTGGTAGATGAAACAAAAATTCTGTTGATTACAACATTCAAAATGTTCTCATGTGCCCATATAGGAATCCAAAAATATCACAAACTGGAAAACAATATATATGCAAAGAACCTGTAAAGATACTGTGCACTGACTGACATGTTATGAGACAAAACAACCTCCAAAGATGCCACCGTGTTCATTTTGTACTGGGCATAGAGTCTACCCTTAAGAGTGGTTTGTTTCTCCAGTGAGACTCCATTGGGGAAAAAAATTCATTTTCAAATGATTTTCAATTGGAGCTACCTTCTGGGATAGAGACAGCAGAAAGTGTCCATATCTTCTTGAAGCTGTGGGATCCAATATGTTGCAGACAGTGTACAGGTCTTGTGATGGTTCTTATATACTTTTTTTTAAAAGGCAAAGAGTTCTCTGAGCCTTTAGGAGAGGGATTTGATATAGCTATACCATTTAGGCTTGAGTGTTTCAAAGTCCCTTAATCTTCATACATTGGTTATGGGACTCTGTATTTGTTATCATCTGCTAAAGGAGGAAGCTTCTCTGATGATGGCTGAGAAAGGCACTGATCTATATGTCATTGGACTTTTTCATTGGGACTGGGAGTTTTCTTTGGGCATCCAACTCACAAAAAGTGACACAGAGACTTATCAATTATGAAAGCTCAGGCAATAGCTTAGGCTTGCTTCTAACTAGCTCTTATAACTTAAATTAATTCATATCTTTTATGCTATGTTCTTTTACATAGCTCAGTTACCTTTACTCTGTACTGCTCATGTTGCTTCCTCAGTGTCTGGCTGGCGACTCCTCCTTTCTTCTTTTCAGAGCTCTCTCAGTCCAGAAGTCCTTGCCATACTTCCCGCCTAGCTATTGGCCATCTAGCTTTCTATTAAACCAATAGTGACAAATCTTCACACAGTATAAAGGAATATTCCACATTTATGAGTATGGCAGAATTTCATTAGGAGTCATCTCATGGCTACAAACTCTTAGTTTAACAGTAGTATGTGATTTTCTCCTAGGTCCCTCACCTGTCTAGACTCTGGTTCTTGGAAAGTCAAGCAATATCAAGTATGGGATCCATCTCATGGAGTGGGCCTTAAGTCAGATAAGATATGGGTTAGTTACTCCCACAAGCTTTGTGCCATCATTGCATCAGCATATTTTGAGGTTGGGACGCCATTGCAGATTTAAAGGTTTGTATCTGAGTTGGTTATTTAGCTTCTCCTTTGGTAGCATGCAGAATACCTTATAGGACCATCACCATTAGTCCATAGGGTGAAGGCTCTAGGTAGGCACCAGCTCCATTTCCGTGTTCAGTGAGTTCTAGAGGTATAGTCTTCGGTGATGGGGTCTTACTGTCAGTTTATGGAGAGTGATTGACAGCTCAGCAGCAGCCTGGGATGTTTGGGGATTCCCATAAGACCCATTTAGCCAAAGGCTCAATTAGATATAACCCATTCCCAGGACTGGAAGCTTCATTTGGTAATGAGAGATGTCCAACTGGAGCTCTGTTTCCCCTTTTATTTGGAAATTTCATTTAGATCAACTTCATGTGTGTATGTGTTTTAGGAAGATTCTACTCTACTGTTTCCATATGATGTCTAAAATGCCCCTTGGTATTAGTATCCTTCCCTGTATTCCATCCCTCGTGGCCCTCTTCACTCTCCTCCCTGTTTGGCCCTCCCATTCCTGTCAGCCCCTTGTACATCCATAACTATCTACTCTATTTCCCCTTCTTAGAAATCTGTCACTCCCCCATCCAGTTCCTTACTCTATATCTAAACTCTGTGGTTATACAGATTACAGCTTGATTAATGGTGACATAACAGCTAACATCCATACGTAAGTGAACTTGTACCATATTTTGTTTGGAGAGGGGATCTGGGTTACCTCACTCAGGATAATTTTTTTCTAGCTCCATCCATTTATATGTGAACTCCATGATTTCAATTTTTTAATGGCAGAGATTTTTATGCAAATTTTTAATATTTTTTATGCAAATTTACTATATATTCTTTAACCATTCATCCCCTGATGAACTTCCAGGATGTTTTTATTTCCAGATACTAAGAATAAAGCATCAATTAACATGTTTGAATAAGTGTCCCATAGTAGGATGAAGCATCCTTTGGGTATATGCCCAAGATTGGTGTAACTGGATCTTGAGGTAGATTGATTCCCAGCTTCTTGAGGAACTGCCACACTGGCTTCCATAGTGGTTATACAAGTCTGCACTCCTACCAGTAATGGATGAGTGTTCTCCTTACTCCACATCTCACCAGCATAAGCTGCCATTTGTTTTATTGCTCTTGGCCATCCAGTAGGTGTAAAATGGAATCTCAAAGTAGTTTAGATTTACATTTCCCTGATGACCAAGGATGTTGAACATTTCTTTAAGTGTTTTTCAGCCATTTGAGTTTCCTCTATTGAGAATTCTCTGTTTATATCTGTACACCATTTTTTTAGTTGAAAATAGATTCTTCTCTCATACAATACATCCCAACCACAGTCTTCCCTCTCTCAACTCCTTCTATCTCCCTCCAACCTCTGATTTTTCTTCAGAAATGAGCAGGTCTCTAAGAGATAACAGCAGAACAGAAGAAAACAAGATACAATAAGACAAGGTGAAAGTCCTCAGTAGAGGCTGAACAATGCAACCCAATAGGAGGAAAAGAGTCTCAAGAGTAGATAAAGTCAGAAATATACCTTCTCCTACTATTAGAAATCTCACAAAAACACCAAGCTAACAGTCATAACATGTATGCAGAGGACGTGGTCTAGACCATGCAGGCCCCACGCTTGCAGTTTCAGTCTCTGTGAGCCCATGTCAGCCATACTTAGTTGATTTAGTGGGCCATGTTCTCCTGGTGTTCTCCATCATCTCTGCACCATGCAGTCTTTTCTCCATCTTTTTTGGAGGGTTCTCCAATCTCTGAGGGGTAGGACCCAATGGAGATCTGCAAGTTAGACTCAGTCTCTCTCTGTATAATGTCTGCCTATGGGTCTCCATACCCACTTTCATCTGCTGCTTGAGGAAACCTCTCTGATGATGACTGGACAAGGCACTGATCTATTAGTGTAAACAGAATATCACTAGGAATTATTTCATTGATTTTTTTTTAGTCACATTTGGTTCTACCTTAGGTCTCTGGGCTATCCATTCTCCAGTTCCTGGCTATCCAGGCAGTGTAGGACATGGGGTCCCTCTCATGGGGTGGGCCTCAAGTTAAACCAAACATTTGTTGGCCACTGCCCTGTGTTCTGCCACACCATTGCCCCGTTGCCCCAGCACATAATGTAGATAGGACAGATTGGAGGTGGAAGGTTATGTGGCTGGGTGAGTGTCCAAGTTTCTCTTTCCATAGCCTAAAGAGTACCCTCTAGTACCAAAGAGACTAGAATGTAGAGTGAAGGCTCCAACCCATACCAGCTCAACCTCTTTATGTTCAATGAGCTGAGTGGAAGTTGTTCTTGGCAATGGGGTCCCACTGTCAGTTTCAGAGGGCAACCTTCTGTATAATCATCAGGCTGGGTTGTTTAGGGATCTCCACAGGACTCTATTAGCCAACAACTCAACCAAATATAATCTTGTATCACTACTTGAAGCCTTGCTCAGCTATAAAAGATGGTGGGTTCAGAGTTTGGTATCCTCCATTACTAAAAGTCCTCACTGAGGTTATGTTCATAGATTCCAGGGAATTTCCACTGCACTAGATTTCCACAGACACCCAAATGCCTCCCAATTTCAGCTGTCTCTTCCTGCATTCTCTTCTTCCATTCCTCCTCGTATTGCCTGACTGATCTTTCCTATTCCTGTCCTCACCCTCCCCTAGTCCACCCACAGAATCTCTTCTTTTCCCCCGACACACACTCTCCTCTTTACCTAATCTCTCTGGATCTGTGGATTATAGAATGATTATCATTTACTTAACAGTTAATGTCCACTTATAAGTGACTAGATACCATATTTGTCTTTCTGCATCTGGGTTTCCTCACTCAGGATGATTTTTTTCTAATTCCCTACATTTGGCTGCAAATTTCATGATATCATTGTTTTTATAACCACTGAGTAATAGTCCATTGTAAAGGTACTACAATTTCTTTATGCATTCTTCAGTTGAGGGACGTCCAGTTTGTTTCCAGTTTCTTGCTATTATTAATAAAACTGCAGTGAACACAGTTGAGCAAGTGTCCTTGTGGTAGGATGGAGCATCCTTTGGGTATATGCCTAAGAATGGTATAACGGGCATTGAAGTACATTTATTCCCAAATTTCTGAGAAACTGCCATACTGATTTTCATAATGGCTATACAAGTTTGTACTCCCAACATCAATGAAGGGATGTTCCCCTTGCTCCATATCCCTACCAGCATAAGTTGTCACTTATGTTATTGATCCTACTCATTCTGACAGTTGGATTCTCAAAGTAGTTTTGATTTACATTTCCCTGATGAATAAAGATGTTGAACATTTCTTTAAGTGTTTCTTGGCCATTTGAGATTTTTCTATTGAAAATTCTCTATTTAGATTTGTACTCCATTTTTTTTTTGAGACAGGGTTTCTTTATGTAGCCTTGGCTGTCTTAGTACTAGCTCTGTAGACCAGGCTGGCCTCGAACTCACAGAGACCCACCTGCCTTTGCCTCCCAAGTGCTGGGATTAAAGGCATGCATCACCACTGCCAGCCTGTACTCCATTTTTTAATTGGATAATTTAGATATGAAGTGTGATCCTAATTAGTCTTAACAAGAAAAACCTGGAGTCAGATATCAAGGGTAAAGCTGAAAGATCAGAGAAGCAGAGCAGCCAGCCACCAGAGACTTCTTACCTCTATGGATCCTCAGACTGAAGGGGGCCAAGGTCCTGTCTCCACCTCACTAGTGCTGGGATCAAAGTGTGTACCAACACTGTCCAGATCTGCTTTTCTTTTAGACTGGTTCAATCTCATACAGCCCAGGGTGGCCTTGATCTTCCTAATTACTTCTTCCAAGTGCTGGGATTAAAGGTGTGCACCACCACTGCCAGGCCTCTATGGTTAACTAGTGACCAGCTCTGCTGTCTGATCTCCAGGCAAGCTTTGTCAGAACACAAACAAGGTATCACACAACATATGTTTGTGTGTGTATGTGTTTATATGTGTATGTGTGAATGTGTGTGTGTGTGTGTGTGTGTGTGTGTGTGTGTGTGTGTGAGAGAGAGAGAGAGAGAGAGAGAGAGAGAGAGAGAGAGAGAAATTTCATAGATTGAAAAGCAACATAATTTAGAAAAGATTTTGCTCAGGAATCTGACTGATCTCCACTTCAAATACAACTTCATGAAAATGTTGGTGTACAAAACACTCATGCCCAATTACGGGGCGATGGCCAGTTGCTGGATAATTTATTTTTGTACTGTGACTTTTGAAATATTCTATTCATTCAACTCCTGATTATTTCTACCACTGATAACCCCCCCTCTTCTTTAGTGCTCCAAAGGTCAGAATCCATGGATGCTAATTGATCCCAACCTCAAGCAATTTGAAAATGCCTTTGCTCATGCCAACCACAGATGTAATGTACTCATGATTCTAAGTCTTTCTCTGAAATAATTACACAAGTAACCAAATTTTTCATGCATTTTCCATTCATTCAAGATGTATTGCAAGCTAATACAAATTAATAATTCAAAGAAAAATACTTTTTAATTTCTGAGTTAGTTGAGGACAAACAGTGTCTTAAAATCCAAGAATGTGATAGTTCATATTTCTGAATAACTCTAATACATTACAATGTTTTAACATCCAACATCATTATGAAGTGAATTTTCTATATTTAATTGGAATATGGATAGAGAAGAGATAGTTTTTTCTTTATTATTGATAGAATTATGGAGCAGTCATAAGTGAAAGTGTTCATATCTCTTTCAGGGGGTTCTGAAGTTCTTCATAATTCAAATACAAATACATCAGCACTTCACTGGGGAGGCTGAAGCAAATAGAATTTAACATACCCTGGGCTACATAAAGAGATCCTGGAGAGGGTTTGGGAAAAGAAGGAAGAAAAGGAGGAGGAGAGGAGGGGGGGGAGAGAGAGAGAGGTGGGGGAGGGAGGGAGGGAGGAAGAAAGAAGAGAAAATATAGCACGATGGCATGCAATTGTAACACTAGAGCTAGAGAAATGGATATAAACAGATTCCCAGGTCTCTCTTCCAGACAGTATAGTCTACTAGATGAACTCGAAGTCTAAGATTGCCCCTGTATCAAAAACAAGATAATTGGTACCTGAGGACTGATACCTGACATTTTTGTATGGTCTCTCAACGTGCACATGATTGAGCACAACTGTGTGCACATGCGAACACACACATACATAGACACACGTATACACACACACACACACACACACACACACACACACACTAACGTGCACATACAAAAATAAAGAAAATATTCAGATGGAGAAAAATTGATTGAAGCATAAGTTAGTCTATATTCTGTATCCTTTTAAAAATTCTGTATTTGATGTATATGACATGCTTTATTCAGAAATATGGATGTCTACCTCCATATCACCAGATATACATTTATATTTCTGTGGATTTAAGGAATGCTAAGAAGCAGTAAATTTGGGTTCAATTTGTATGACTTGTACAACAAGGTAGCTATTAAAACTTAAGTGTTTCTGGTACCACAATTGAGTCCCTCACTGTGCTTTTGAAAGTGTCAGAACATCAACTTTCTGAAGAGCATTTGAAAACAAATGTCAAGAAGTTGATAAGCTATAACCCATAGACGTTTACTTTAAGGGAGAATAAAGTCAGATAAAGATTCTGTGTAAGCAATTCATACATTTTCAACATAAAATCAGGACTAACCTACACATCCACTAATAACAATGCATGCAAATTGATGCTTCTGTCTGAACTCATATATATTAAATTGTGTAAAGAACAATTCACTTCAGCTAATACTTCCCACACATTGAGAATTAGAACTTGAAGAGTAAAAGCAAAACCTGAACAGCTAAAGTCAACTGCATGTATCATCCCAAACCTGCAAACTAAGCCGTAGACAACTGCCATCTTTATATTCCTTGAAGAGGCCTCACTTATAAGTACCTCAGTGCATTTGTGCATCAGTATAACCATATTATCTGTATCACTATATTTATTATGCACCATAAGCATCATACCATTTCATTACAGTTATTTTGTTCTCACTACTTGAAATCATTGAGTTGATGTCTTTCTCTTTAATTATCTGCTGCCTCTACTGAAAAATAAACTGCATGAACAATTAAATTCATATGTAAAACTACACCACATGTAAAACCTGGGGGGAAAAAAGATGTGTGAAGGTACTAAAATTAACATTTCTTAATAAAAACTGTAAGTACATTTACAAATTGGATATGTGAAAGATATTTAAAATATGGTGCAGCCAATACTCAAGAGAATGGTGTATGAGCAAAAATATTGATGTTTTTAAATATTTGTGAGGCTGATATTATTTATTTCACTTTATAGATGAGAAAATTATAAGTAAAAATCAATACACACTCTTTTGGAAAGTGTCTTTTTTACATAATATCAACTATCATTAAGAATCTATTATGCCATTATTCATCTAATATCCTTCTAAAACAAAATGTCAATTGATAGAATTTACTTGCATGTTTAGTTACAAACTACTATAAGGAAAACAGAGATCTGGATATAATTTACAGTTATATTTTCTTCTCCATGGAATTATCCACTTACATACTTATTTTGTAAATTCATATGTGGATATCATTCTGACAAGCTTTAAATCCTAAACAATCATTGTCTAAAATTCACCAATAGCATCTTTCATTTGACCTATATAAGCTTTTAAGTGTTATCATTCACTATTCTTTCAGAGTCATTAGTTATAATGCTTAATATTATACTGATCATATAATTATTGGTTTATTAAGAGATTAAATCTAGTTTGAGTTTCATAACAAAGTGATAAGTACACTTTATTCCAGCTTAGAAATACAACAAAACCATTACCGTACTCAGATTCAAATCATCAGAGTGAAGGCAGACTAGCATCAGTTAACAATGACATGACTTTCCTGGCTTAATTTCTTTCTTATAAAGTTATTTGACATAGAAGAGAAAGCATTCAGACAGCCTATTAAAACTTATGTCTTTAAGTAATATTACTTGTTCAATTTCATGAGAGTGGCTAGGTTATTTTTAAGCTCTTTGACATAAATGAACAAAAGCAGAAAATGTTCATTGAGCAAAAGTACATTAAAATTTAATATCATAAAATGTCAGGTTTCTTTTAACAAAAATCAAATGCTCCTAAGTTTTTAAGACATGCAAGAACAGGGGTGGTGTTGAGCCAGATAATAGTAGTTCTATTAGTTGGTATTCTAATCATGAATACAGCCAAACATTCATCTTCTTCCTCCATTCACATACGTGACAAGGGACACAATTCTGCAGAAGAGCATGTGGAAACTGCACCACTTACCAGAAGTTTCAGTCTGTAAGACGGGCTCCACCCTCTGTGTTTTTAACATCTTCTCTTCTGTGTTTTCCCTATGGGGCCTGTAGGTATACTAAAGACAAAACTCACATTAAAGACAGCACAATAGTATGTTACTGAGTCATGGCTCCATATTATTTCATAATTTCTACTTCTGTTTCTTATGATTTCTATTTCTTATACCAATCGATATTCAGTTATAAATGATAGCAGTAATAGATTGTTTTAAATCTTACAGACAAAAAATGTCCATATTTCTTTTAGATTGAAAGATAATATATACTGCCAGGTATAGGTACTACTCTTAAGTGTGTTTTATATACCCAATGAGATTCCATTGGAGAAAACTAAGTTTTCCATTGCAAGTGGGTATCTGTTGCACATAGTTCCTTGCTTAGGGATGGGATCTCATATCTACTTCCCTTTCTCATTGCTGAAACCCTGTCTGACTTAAACCTGTATAGCTCCCATGCATTCTATCACAGTCTCTGTGACTTCATATACCATACATGATTTTGTGTTTAGATGATGATGATGATGATGATGATGATGATGATGATGTGTGTGTGTGTGTGTATGCATTATTCTAACTTTTTTTTACTGTTCTTTTGCTTTCCAGAAAAATAAAGGAAGGTCATGGAGTTGGGTGGGTATTGAGGTCAGGAAGATCTGGGAGGGGTCAGGGTAGAAGAAACAATAATCTGAATATATTGTATGAAAAAAAAATTCAGTAAAGTTTTAAAAGAAAAAAAGAATACATACTTATATTAGTATACTTATAACTAAGTGTTATAATAGACCTTTATTCCTGAAAGGAGATCATAAAAACTATATACATTGCTAATGTTCTATTTTGATTACTAAAGGTGTCCACTGGTGATGAGAGTCACATTAATTCCATGACACTGAACTGTAAAACAAGAACAGAGACAAAATTTAAACAATTATGAGAACAAAATGATGGAGTTTAATAGAAATTGAGTCGCAGTAAAATCACAAAGTGGGAGAATTTACTGACTCTGCTCATCTATCAAGGCTGTATGCAAAATCATGAGATCAGAACGATGGTGTAGAATACATCATAAGAAGAGACAACTTACTGCCTGTCACCTTCAGACTGCTGTCACCATCTGCATGTTTGTAAGACACTCTCCATGATGAGAAACGTCTGTCAAGAAAATAAGAAATGAAGCCCGTGTGTCAGCAGTGAATGTTTTATTTTCTTAATCTGACGGTGTTAATTCATTTTTTATTTTTTGCGTTGATGAGGTATCAAAACCAAAGCCTTTGCTTGTGCATTCTATGCAAACACATTACCAATGAACTACATCCCTAGCCCTTAAAATGTGTTTTTAAGATAAAATTAGAAACTTTAGTGTAGCTAGAGTTTTCCTGCCTGGCCCAAAGTCAGGACAAATCTCTGTCACCAGCCAGTCCCACAGCCGCTCAGACCCAACCAAGTAAACACAGAGACTTATATTGCTTACAAACTGTATGGCCGTGGCAGGCTTCTTGCTAACTGTTCTTACAGCTTAAATTAATCCATTTCCATAAATCTATACCTTGCCATGTGGCTCGTGGCTTACCGGCGTCTTCACATGCTGCTTGTCATAGCAGCAGCTGGCAGTGTGTCCCTGCGCCTTCCTGTTCTTTCTTTTCTCCTCTCTGTTGGTCCCGCCTATACTTCCTGCCTAGCCACTGACCAATCGGTGTTTTATTTATTGACCAATCAGAGTAATTTGACATACAGACCATCCCACAGCAGTTTAGCCCTAGTATTGTGGGTTTTTTCCTCAATGTCTATTGTGCACAAAAGAATAACATAGGAAAAAAAAAAATCTCAAGTTCAAGAGACAGGCAGTGGGTAAATGTGTTTGCTGCACAAGCCTGAGGATTCAAGGTTAGACATCCAGAAACCCACATTAAAATTCAGATATGGTTGCATACCTGTGACCCCAGCATCATGGGAGAGAAAGACAACGAAATCACTAAGATTTTCTGGTCTCCAGTCTAACTCCAAACTCAGTGAGAGACCCCATTTCAAGGGAATAGGCAGAAAGTGATATAGCCAGGCATCTAATATCCTCCTTTTTCCTCTGTGTATACACACAGGTAAATGAACCAAACACACGCACACGCACACGCACACACACACACACGCACACGCACATATATACAACACCACCCACCCACATACACAGGAAATCAGTTTAATTTCAAATGTTTGTCTTTTTTATCAACATACAAAAATACTTTACATACTAATTTTAGCTTTCAGATTTGAGTTCTTAGAAATGGTCTCAGTTAGTTAGTTTGGGAACTGAATAGCTCTGGACTGTAGACTCAAGTTTTGTTTGAAGTAAAAATAATTTTATTCCCTGAGATAACCATATTGCATGGGTAGCTGTTTGTCTTCAAGTTCTTATTTCAAAAAGAGACTATGTGAGGTGGGTGGTAGGGACAAATGGTGCATGTGGATGTGTGTTTACTCTGGTAAAGATTTTTAAACTTGGAGGGAGGAGATGAATTACTGGTAAAGTGCTTACCATGTAAGCCTCAGGACCTAAGTTTGGATCTTCAACACCACACAGAAAGCCAGGCATGGTGAGATGATGCATGTCCATCATCCCAGCACTGGAGAGAAGGAGACAAGCTGATCTGGGATAATTGCCAGCTTATCTAGCTGAACTGGTGAGTTGCAGATTCAAAAAGAGTCCTTGTCTCAAAAACTAGGGCATGACAGAGGAAGACATTCAGACATGCAAAGACAAACATATGCACAAACTTACATACACACACAAAAATATCTAAATCTGGTATATATGGTTGAATTTCAAGATTTTTTCGTACAGGAAATGCTTTAGAATTTTGGAACATAATAACATTATTTTAAGCATGATCACTAAAACTCAAATAAAACTAAGGCTAGAGAAATTAGAGTTATACACCACTAAATTATTTCTAAAACCAAAATTATTATCATTATTATAACTAGAATGAACAGACAGCATACTTGATGAGAAAAAAATTTACAAGAGCATGTATCTGATGAAGAGTTAGTAAATGAACTATTAAAGGAATTCAAAAAATCAGTAACAAAGTAAAGAAAAAAATCTGAAAAATGAGTAGTAGGCTTCAGGAGAAGTTTCATAAAAGAAGACACAGAAAGAATAATAGACATGGAAAAAGTCTCAAAAAAGCTCATCATAAGAGAAGTTGAAAACCACAAAGAGCTTTCACTTCACTCCTGTTAAAAGTTATTAGAATAAAGATTACAAGTGACAGCAACAATATAGAAAAAGATGATCCTGGCATGGTAAATATGTATAGATATTATGAAAACAATATGGATGCAATCAACACAACTAAAACTAAAATTACCATGTGACCAGAATTCCGCCTAGTATGTATGCTACTTATCAAATAACATCTTACAAAAATAAAAGAAGCCACACATTAAAAAAAAAATGTGAAATTGAGCACAATGTCTGTGGTGCCAGCACTCATGCCTGAGACAGGGGTGTTGAGAGTTCTAGGCCAACATAGGCTGCAAAGAATGTCTAGAAAGAATAAAAGCCAATCACATTTGAAAATTGTATTTTTCAAAGAAAGGATTTACATGCAAAATCTCACCTTCCCCAAGAGCACAGCAAATAAGTATATTAAAAGACATTCTGAATTTAGCAGTCATCAGGGAAATGTCAACTAAATAGCATGACATGGGTAGGCTTTTTTTGTAATTGTGGTTTTTGTACATCTTAGCTGTGTTAGCAATGATATACATTAACAGAACTCTTAGCTACTACTAGAGGGAGTGTAAAATGGTATAGATATTTGGATAATGTTTCTTACCTTTTCACAATGCCAGACATTTAACCAAACAATCCAATTCTTAAACTTAACTGTTAGAAAGATAATACGGTAATTCATAATCCTGTATTATTAGCAGTATTTTTTATAATGACCCAAAGTGATAAGAAGCCAAGATATCTTGAGTGTTCAGTAGGTGAAGAGAAATAATGAATAAAGTAAAATGATAAAAAAGAACCCATGAGTCATATCTGGAACAAGGACTTAGAGATTTGTTTAATCTAATGTCACCAACCCTTCCTTATCTGGACTATAACCCAGGTGTTTTGATAGATGACTAAAATAGTATAAACATTCAGTACTTGTGCCCTTACACTGAGACTGTCTCTTTGGAGTAGAAGATACCTGCTCAGCTGCATATTAACCATTTCAGGAACATTTGTCTAAAATCAGTAACCCTTTCCTTAGCATAAGTCATTTATATACACCCAGATGTTCAATCTGGTACAGATGAACAGCACAGTTCCTGGAGTCTTCTAGTCATCAACAACAGTCTCACAGAGAAGTCAGTCCTTGTGCTAACTAGTTTGATCTGGCGTTTATGACCCATCTTTTCTCTAGTACATTCTTTCTTGCAGTTTCCTTGAATTCGGGGGAAGTCAGATATGATAGTCAAACTTCTTGTGACAGGAATCCAAACTGTAGATATTGTCATCATCTAGCTTGGGAAGATAAGAGCAACATACACCAGGGGAAGTGACTGGACAGGTTCAGAAAAGATATGAGGGCCTCAGTTTATAGCATTGTGGCCTAAGGATGAAAACTTGTCCTGTGACAGCTGCAGCCCTAAGAAAAAAATTCATTAAAGTAAATGTGTATATATATATATATATATATATAATTTATATTAAATGCGAATATTAATATTAAAAGAAATATATCCATATTCTGAGCACACACACACAAAAAAAAACAACAAACTATTCTCCAAGAGGTAACAACAAGTCTTTTTTTTATTAACAAGGTTCACCATGGTAAGAGATGAGATAATGATAATGCCCTAACAGTCCAGGCCTGGCCACCATTGCTACCATGCAACCTCCTGACCCTTGCCTTGTTCTTTCTCTATAATGACTTCCAGACCATCATTACCACATAGATGGACTAGCCATTAAACATTTCTTTCCCCAGTGTGTCTACACTAAAAAATAAATAAATAAAGTCTAATAATGTATTTGTTTTTTGTTTTTTTTTGTTTTTTTTTTTTTTTGGTTTTTCAAGACAGGGTTTTTCTGTGTAGCTTTGCGCCTTTCCTGGAACTCGCTTTGTAGACCAGGCTGGCCTCGAACTCACAGAGATCCGCCTGGCTCTGCCTTCTGAGTGCTGGGATTAAAGACGTGCGCCACCACCGCCCGGCCTAATAATGTATTTTATCTTATCAAATATATCTAATTCTAGCACTTTAACATGTAGTCACTACAAAAAAATGTTTTAAAGAGATATTATATGTTATTTCCCCACATTTGAAAAGAAAAGACAGGTGGAGGATTACCAGTGTCAGACAAAGTCACTAAGGGGTTAACGCGGAATTCTGATGCAAAGTTGAAGAGAGCAAAGAAGACAGTATAAAAACAGAGATGCCACACTTGTATCCTCTTTCCAGTCAGCCGTCAGGTACCTTGCTGGCCCGAGAGGAGGAAAGTCAGTGTTTCTAATCAAGGCAGACTCTAAGCCCCTATTACAGGGTTCCGGGCTCGGTGGCAAAGCACAAATGTTCAGCTCATGGTCAGAGACCCGCAGAAGATGGTGGAAGAGACCACTGACAGAGGTAAGTTATGGCGGCAGGTGGGGACCTTTGCACCCTCTGTGGCCTTCTCTGACAAGACAGGAAACTCAAGCCCCAAGAGCAATGAAAGGTCTGAGAACAGCTGTCAAGACCACAGCAGAATCTGCAAAAGAAATAAAAAACATGAATTTCAGGAAAGTGCTTGTTTTCGACTAGTCAGAGCTCTAGGATGAGCAAGCCCAGAACTGCATATGGAAGCCTGCAAAGATTCCTACAACTGTGCACACCCAGAAACTTCTTACCAACTCTTCCCTAATTGGTCCTAAATCTCGCCTCCTCCAGCCAGTCAAGGCCCAGCTGGTTTCTCACAAAATGCAGGAGTGCCTGAGGCATCAACCCCCTTGTCACATGGAACTTGTAGGAGGAAGGCAGAAACACTTCAGAGCAAGACTCCCGGCTCTGGCTGGGGATTTCACCTTCAGGTTGCTTTGCCTGAGGCTTCTCCCTCCCACGAGGAGTTCACAGAAGATGGATACTCAAGCTCCCCCGGCCTGAGGCTTCTGCTTCAGGCAGGGAGTTCTCTAGAGGCAGCCTCTATCTCCATGGAGCAGCTCTCAGCTATAGGCAGAGGGATTAATTCCAGAGATGTCCAACTTCAGCCTTCATGACTGGCTGGTATCAGGAGACCTGGCCTTGCAACTCCCATCAGTGACTTGTAGATATACCAGTGACACTCCAAACCCTTCATCTTCAACCTCTCGGTTAGGCACTGTGGTAGGCAAGAAGGTAGATACCCATAGTTAGTAAAACAAAAGCTATATTTTATTATGCTGAGGGTCATCGGACAAGGTTCACACTCTAAATTCCTAACTACGGCCCTAAGCCTATCTCCCCAAGGCTGCTCACCTGTGGAACATATCTCAGCTGAAGGTCAGGTCCAGTCTCTAACAGAGGTCTCTGATTCAAGGGTCAGGACCCTGGGGGAGACTCACTAGCTGCAGGGCAGATCAAGGTGATGTCTCTCCAGATGTGCAGAGCAGAGCATTGCTCTTGGTCTCTGCTTATATTCTGTTCAGTAGGCATCATGGGTTCTAGCACTGTGTTGGGTTATCTTGAGTGAGTGATCTCACCAAGTTCTGGTTGTCAGGTATAGCCTTGGGTGTAGGGGGGATCCTGCCTAAGCTATTTTTACGTATCTGAAAGGCATTTTCTACTATGCTCATTACAATTATTATTATTGTTGTGTATATGCATGTGTGTCCACGTATGTGTGAGAGGGCATTCTTATACATATGTCTGCAGAATGTCAACTTCTTCCTCTATTGCTCGCCATTTCATTTTGTGAAGCAAGGTCTTCCGCTGCACTTAGAGCTCACTGTTTTTGCTACACTGGCATGGAAGTCTCTGGAACCCACCTGTCTCCACCTCCAAAACAATGAGGGTGAATATCTACTCCACCCACTGCTTACATAAGTTTTAGAGATCCTAAGTCCTCGTGGGTGGACTGTGAGCACTTTGCCCACTGAGCCACACTGAAGGCCCCATTTGCATTACTTATTAAACTGGTTCATTTCATGTAGTAGTTTTGCCTTTATCACCATCCTCAGGATTATTAGTACGTACTTTTAAATGCTTGCCTCTGTTGTTTTTCTGCAAAAGTGTGCCTTTTACAAATTGTTTGAATAAAGCTAGTGCCTTCTCTAAGAGTCTATTCTTTCTAAATCTCTTTTCATTTAATCTCAGATGTGTTTTTCACATCCAGAAATACCTGTTTCAGAACTTTGAATTTTGTTCCATTCTTTTCTTTTGTATGTTTGCTTTGATATATTTAAGTTGCAATATATTTAAGTTGCACACAGTATTTTATAGGATTTTTTGTCAGCAGGTCTCTGTTTTAATGATTTTATTTTTTTTGTGTTCAATTTTAAGAAGACCTGAATATCTTACATGACTTGTATTTTAATGGCCCCATTTTCTGTCCATCTAGTAAAGAACTAGTAATGTAGCTTTTTGATTTTTAATTTCTGGCTGATTAACTGGTTAGTTTAGAGCATAGATGAGGGGTTGTTATTTCTCAAATTTTACACCTCTTTGGATGTTGTGTAACACTAACCTCCCCTGTCCCCTAGAATTGTTACAAAGTAACTATTATTTTCTTTTGACCATTTTTCTCCCCAGATAATAAATGTTTGGTCCTTTGGTTGTTGTTGTTTGGATTTTGCGTTTTAAGTCATATTCTCCTATTAAAGAGTTTCTCTCTTTCAGATAAACGCCTAAAATGGAACTGTCTCTAAACATTTACCCGGTGCATGTCTCTTTAAGAGCATGTACTTTGAAGTCCTTTCCTGCAGTGTGCTGGTACTGCTTTTTTTTTTTTTCTCAGAATCATCAAATTTTTTGTGGATTTAGTCTTTGCAGTAGTTATTTCAGCACACCCTCAGGCTCCTCAGTATCCCTCTGAATTTCTTGAAGGTTTTCATTGTGTCTGCTTGCCACAGTGTCTCAGATGAACAAAGAGGCTGAACTGTGTAATACTGCAGCATGGATGTTCATTGTGTATTCTGTACAGTAATTTAAATCTAGGTGTTAGGTAAGGTTGAGACTGCGGCTGTGCCTGAACAGTTCATAAATACGCACTACAGATTTCTATAAAGATAGTCAGAGGTTTTGGGGGTAGGCATTAGGGGGCCATTTTGGGTTTTTTTCCTTGCTAATGCGTTCCTATCTGTTTCTTTGGTAACATGACAGAGGTCCTAAAATTTATCAGGTGCCCTTATATCTACTCATTTTCTGTCTCAAAGCACTGATCTTATTAAAGGAATGTGCATACGCAGGCACTGCCCTCGCTTTGGTTTTGTGACACCAGGCTCACTTCATGCAAGTGAGAAACTTCTCTACCTCTTTGCTGACCAACGCTAATTAAAATGTGACTTTTGCTGGGATCAGAACCTCTCCAGCTTCTCCAGGTCCCTAATGTCTCCTTTTCTTTCCACTGTACTGGGTGAGCGACCCGGCTTCCTTCTGTCCAGCTCCTTTCTTTCCGAACACTGTCAGACTTATGCAGCCGTGCACAGCAACACTAATACCATGATTTTAAAAATCACCTCTGGTAGATTTTCTAAGTCTCAGTTGTAAGGTTGGTCTCCCAACAGTTCTGCCATGTGTTTTTCCACCACAAGGGATGGATAGCTACTTTTGTAGACTTGGTTGTCAGCCCTGTGACACCGTGTAAAACAGTGTCAAATGACAGCCTATAGGACAAATCGGGGTTTCATCCTGCCTTTAGGAACAAAGTGTCATGGAGCACAGCGTTTATTTAGTCCTTTATGCGTTGTCTATGGCTGAGTACCATGCACTCATCAAAGCACAAAATATTTTTAACCTGGAAGTTAAAGAGACTTCTAAACATTGCTGAAAACTAATATTGTATACATTATTTTTGTTAGAGAAAAAGGACACAAAATGCAAAATTTTTCAGGATTTTCAAACTAAACAAGTCTTTAAATTAAAAAATCTTGAAATTTTTTATCATCAAATTATATTTTAACCATTTAATATTCAATGCCACCGGGCTTCTCAGAAATTCTCTGAATAAGAACTATAGAACCCCAACTTTTCCTTTATGTGAATAGAAGTTTTATAATTATTCACTGTCAGCCATGTATAGGAAAGAAAAATGGGAAAAAAAACATAAGAGCTAGATAGTTGATCATCTTAAAATATGTGTTTACCCTTATGTATGTGTGTATGTGTGCCTGTTTGTCTGTTCCTGCACCCCTGGCATGCTGTACCCATTGGGGCCAGTAGATGGAGAGAGATTCCCCTGAGAAGGTGGTTGGGGCAGCATGATGTGGCCAACAAACCCAGGTCCTTTGCAAAAGCTCTAAGTGTTCTTAACCACTGAGCTTTTGTCTCTCCAGCCTCCATAGTTGATCATCTTGACATGGCAAATATGCCCACCAGTTTTACTCATATTCTACTGATAAGCAACATCACGATACTGTCATTCTTGCAAGAGACACTGAAAAATTAATATACCCTGTGATCCTCCATGATTTTCCTGGTTTCCTTGAAAGCCATCTGCTCTGGAAAAGCTCCTTTCTTTGTCTGCTTTAAGATTATCCTTGATTACGGCCTGAAAAAAGCTGACATACCCTGTGATACGATCAGCTATGCATCCAGTCTTCGATTGCTGGTGATTTCAAAACAATAGTATACAATTTTGACACTTTAAAAAATAGGAAGTTGATCTTATATTCATCCATTCTATTTCTGGTTGCATGCATTATTCCAGGTACCGTCAAATATTGAATAGTGTCTGATACATGGCAGGTGTTTCCTGATATTGAAGAAAAAAAGAGCATAATTTTGCATAATTTTTTTTTTTTTGGAAAACCATACCAGAACAGTATCTCAGAGTAAACCTCAAATAGTTACAGATGCAAAACTAAGAAAATGCTGAGATTATGGAGGACCAAAAACAAAATAAATATAGAATTTTACGATGCTCAGAAGAAGAAAATCATGAAAACGAGACAAGAAGAATTCAGAGAAAAAAACATTTAAAGCAACAGAAAAAGGTGTTTCATTAAAGCTGGATGAAAAAATAATACTCTCATCTAACCACAAAAGAGAAAATAAGTAACAGTATAGAGCACATTTATAGTTTTGTACCTGTTACTGTTAATTATACTCAACTTAAATGGCTTTTATGTAACAACCAAGTTGAAATCACAATAGTTTTATATTATTTTATTACCAATGTCAATATAAAAAATTTAATTTTTTAAGGAAGATATTGAGAAATTTAGATCAAAGTTATTTCTTATTATTTGAGAATTATATACAAGCATGTAAAGAATTTCGATCCAATCAACTACCTTTTCCTCTTCTCCAATTATTCCCTTTTTCCCTCTACTTTCCCCTCTTCCCTTCCTGTGTTCTCTTTAAAAATAAAAACAAACAAAAGAAAAAACAAACAAACAAAAAAACTGAATCACTTAATGCTGTCTGTGCATGGGTGTAAGGCTTTGAGCGTGACAGTCTCTCAGTGGCTGCACCCTCAAAGAAAACGAATTCTTGGTTCTCTAGAAAACATTAGTTGCCAATAGCTCCTCAGCCAAGGGTGGAAATGCATGTTCCCTCCACCATCCAAGCTGGGATACTGCCTAGCTTGGTTTTGTGTAAATCAAAGATATTTTTCAGAAACTGAGCAGGTAAAGAGTCTCTTCTCCCAAAGCTACTTCAACAGATTACATCAGAAAGCAAAGGGCTACTTTGGTAAGGACCTGAAAAAAACACCATTCCCAACAAAGTGGGTGAGTGTCCAGAGTTCTTGCAATAAGAGCATATTTGGCACTCCATGCAAGAGGAAGATGTCAAATAAATGGATGCACCTTGCAAACAGAAATTGATGGTGAGTGAAGTCAGTAAGGCAGCAAGGACTATTTCTTATTAATGAGGGGGAAATTTACCTCTCAGAAAGATGGAAAATTTGCAAAGAGAAATAAAATATTTGGAGTAAAGGAGGAAAAATATTTGGCCTGGTTTAAAATGATATTTTTATTGTCCTATGAACACTATAGGAGGGCATTAGAGTGCATTAAAACTGTCCACCTAATAGCAGACAACATCTTCTACCAAGGAGAGAATAGCAAGTCAGGAAAGAATCGGATCAATATGGTCTGTGTCATTGTCTAGGTTGCTACTTCATCTTATTCTAAAAGTCACCATTCATAAATAATAATGTAGCACCAATAAACTGTTAAATCACAAAGAAAGGCATTCCTGAAACTAGACTATTCATTGTACTGTATGATATCTTCAGTGGCATGGGTAAAATGAATGAATGACTAAAAAAATGAGTAAGCGGAAGAATGAATTAGTGAATGTCACAGTTTAGCCTTGTCATAATTAGTGATAAAATTAACATGTCCTTGTCTAACTACACTTAAAATTATTAACATGTATTTATCTATATTTTACATTTTATCTTTTCACTAGGTTCATTTTGTTTTTCAGAGTGAAAGGCTGTAATGTATTTTGATAAAAATTAAGCTTCACAGGCTTGAGATCATTGTACTTAAAAATTTTTTCTCTATCTCACTATAACTAATGAACATTAATGTTTTATCTCTGAGGCGCTCCACCACAAGGATATCATAATGTGAACTGTGTGTAAGGGTTCCTTTTCTTTTCAGGGCCTTGAGGGTCATCCAGGTGTCTTCTTTGAAATCATTCATGAAACAAATGGAGGTGTAAGTCAGTTCACAGAAGCATAACGACACCTGCTCAGTCCAACGGCTCACTCGGCAGTGGACCCGATTTAACCACTGCTGTGCGTCCCAGAAATGTGCTCTTCCTACCTGGCACAGCAGCACGAATCCACTTTCTGTACCTTATAACGTATGGCAGTTTATAAATAGTCATAATTGTTTTTAATTAATATAAATTCCCACCCCTGCTGATCATCCTGACTGTTTGACATAGTTAGTATACTTTGCACTGATGCTACCTTCTTTTGAAAGGTCCTGAAGATGTTCTTAAAAACCAGTATGAAGTTACAACGTGAAAAGCTGTAGATACAAAATGGTAGTATAGCTAGTTCAGTGAATCGAAGTTGATGTTTCCCCTTGGTCTAGCAATAAAATCACACTTTGTAGTTCAATGTCTGTGAAAATCTGAAGCTTGTTTCAAAGAGAGTACCTATTCTATCACCTAGATTTTCTCTTACCACTTTTTAGAGATGCCAGATCACTAGAGATCTATTAGAGTCAAAGTAATCCTGGTACTTAAGTTGATGTAGAGCCAGCTATAGAAAATTGATGAATCAACACTATTTTAATTATACCGACTCCCCTTATTGACGTATATGCCATCTGACTTGTGCTAATCTTCTGTGGGGCTAAGCTGACCTTGATTTAAGAGAAGAAAATTCTCTTTTCCAGAGAAAATTTTAAAGAAAAATATCCATAGTTAACAAGTATATCTAAAAATATTTTGTGCCATAATAAAAACACTATTTCATAAAATGTTCATTCTCTTATTTTTGGACTACTTTGTTGTAGGGCTTAGGAAGGCTGACTTTGCTCATGCAGAGCTGGGTACATACTTTCCAATAAATTTAAACTGAACTGCTTTATAGTGAAGTAGACTTCTATTTGGTGAACAGAGTCCATAATTTTAAAAACATAAACTATGCCTGTGGTGATATATTGTGTTCCCCGATATATTGTGTACCCTAATAAAGCTTATCTGAGGATCAGAGGAAAAAGCCAACCACTATATAAACATAGAAGTCATGCAATGGTAACACACACCTTTTATCCTAGCATTGGGGAAGCAGAGATCCACCCGGATCTCTATGAGTTCAAGGTCACACTGGGGAACAAAGTCAGGCATCATGACACATGCCTTTAATCCCAGCACTAACCATAAAGGTCTGGAGGTCTGTATAGACAGACAGGAACTGATGTAGCTGGGCAGAGAGGGAAAGTAAGATTGCAGAACAGAAAGGCGTATAGGCGTGAGTATACAGAAAGCAGGCATCTGTAAGGTGAGGTTGGCTGTGGCTTTCCCTATTCCTCTGATCTCTCAGGTTTTCACACCAATATCTGGCTCCAGGTGTTTTTATTTATAAGACTGGTTAAGATTTGTGTTACATATGCCAAACCCAACAAAACAATGTAACAAATTCTAAAAGGTATGTGATACTGTAACCAATCTTAGATAGCATATGTTTATATTCTCACCCTTACTACACAGACTGGCCCATATTATGCATAAATAAATTCTACCATGTGCTTAAGCATGATAATAAGGGAGATTATAAAATCCTGTATTTTGACTTTTATATAAGAAAGATCATGTATTTAATTAAACTAAAATGCAAATATGTTTTTAACAGTTTTTTTTTCTCAGTGCTGGGGACTGAATAAAACTGTAGCCCTCAAAGAAAGTATAATAAAATTATCACAGAATCAAAACATGGTAATACAATCTACAAGTGTAAAATATGGTTCAAGATTCAAAGGTATATACCATAGTAGCAGAATCATCGATGCTATCTTTCAAGTGAAAAATCAATTAAAATTTCAATATGGGGAGAATCTACTTCTAGTGTATGATCAGATGTTCCAGAAAAGCCACTGTCTATAACAAAGCATTATATTTTAAAGACAATTATATTATAAATTATTTGTCATAATTTATCTGAGAGTTATGATTTCTGACATGCTAGCTAAGCATGAGGACAATTTAGTTTTATAAAAACCTCTGAGTGGCTTTTAAGAATACCACATTCTGTGTTGCTCTTGCCACTATTACAGCGCCTTACAAACTAATAAAATTGGGCTTATCTCCTCATCCATATCCTATCACTGGCAGGAGGAGTGTGGCCAGGGAATTGACCTGATTGATCAGAGGATATTCCCTATGCTTCTCAACTTCCTGGAAAATTACAGTATCAGAGCATATAGATTTGTGTCATGAGTACTGAAAACCTAAATTAAGTAACTGGCATATGTTTCTCAGAGTTGATTTCACATTCTGTTTCAATAAAATTACTCTTATAAAGTTTTTTCTTTCCTTATTTCAGTAGGATAATATTTCCTATCTCTATTCCTTTTATGAATAGTATGGGAGCCCCAACATCTTCATTATGCTTTTTTGGCATGATCTTATAGCAGCTGTCTATTATGTTGTAAATAACCACAGTTTTCCTGAAACAGAAGCCCACTCTAGACTGGACCAGAGTGCAGCACGCTTCCAACTTTGTAATGGTCCCTGCAAGTACAGACCTCTGCTCAGAGCAAAAAAAATTGCAAGAATTTGATGGCCGTGAAATTTAAACTGCAAAGGCTCTGCAATTGATTTCCACTGCCCAGAGCAAGGAAGATCATGATCTGGAGGCTGCAGATATTCAGTTAGCACAGAGAGCCACTTCTACCCTACCAGAGCCTCTCCTTCCCGACACCCGATAAGGTCACCTTGTTCATGATAACTCAAGCCTTGCCTAATTAAAGGATGTTTTATTTAAGTGAGCCTTCATAAGGATATCATAGAAATTTATAGGTAAAGTCTACATATCGGTAAAATTTAATCAGAGAAGCTTAAGCTCATCAGACAATGGAGAAAAGCAGTCATACAAAATACATTTTATACAACTGACACTTTGACAGCCAAGTATCTGTCTCCATTGCTAGACGGCTCTATCACTCGGTGTTTATTTTAACTACTCTGTCTATTCTATAAGCATGTGATTTCTTTAACATTCAAATTTCTCAATAAAAGTAATGAACTTTGCTCAGAAAGGCACCTCATATGTTTGCAATAAATGCCCACAAATCTGTTTCCTAACTTAAATGTCCAGCTATAGGCAGCAAGCATAGAATTCTGTGGCTCTACATAATTCTCCTGGGATGAAGTTCATTGGTTTACATGTGTATGAGGATGTATGAACAACTGTACATGAAGAATGGGAATTCTGGAGGATAGCCTGGACTTTCATAATTCAAACTGGAAACAATCACTAAATTCAGTTATAAATATGCAACCCTGTGCTTTATGATTTCTGTGTATATAATATATGGCCTTATATTTTGTGGCTTATATCCCTATATGAAAGGAGACACTAAGAGATTTTTTAGAATTAGTGAAGTATTCTTTAAATAACCTCAACTCAAAAATAATTTGAAAACCTAAGAGCAGCTTTATTATGCCTTCTTTAATGAAAGTTTCAGTAATAAAAGTGATCTGTGAGTTCCATGACTCTGAGGTTTAAGAAACAGGTTGATGTAGACGAATTTCTAAATGGTCTTATTAAATAAAAAACACAGAGCCAGATAAAGGGGTGAAAACCTGACAGATGAGGGAAATAGGGAAAGCCACAGCTAACCTTACCTCACCAACTCTGCAGCTTCCAAAAGTGAGACTTCCTGTCTATCCATGTGTTAGGATTCTGCCACTCTTCCAGCTGCATGACCACACACACGCAGTTCAGTAGCTAAGTAAAGGTTCTTATGTCTTACGTCATCAGTGCGCCATGTGATTGTGCACATGCGCGCAGCACGGTCATGCAATCAGCGCATGCGTGGCGTAGTTCCGTAAGCCCACCTGCACACGTGCATGGGAATTCTTAAAAAGCCAGACACAGACTCCTCTCTTCTCTGTTCTCTCCTCCGGTCTCTCTCTCTCTCTCTCTCTCTCTCTCTCTCTCTCTCTCTCTCTCTCTCTCTCTCTCTCTCTCTCTCTCTCTCTCTCTCTCTCTCTCTGTGTGTGCTCTGCATGTGTTTCTTCCCCGGACCTGGTTCTTTTGTCTGCCCCACCCAATAAAGCTCCGATACTGGGTTGTGTCGTGTCTCATGACCTTTTCGCCTCGTAACAGCGCTGCTTATCATTTTATAAAACAACACCATGCCTATATGCCTTGCTGTTCTGCGATCTCATTTTCTCTCTCTGTCCACTACATCACTTCCTTTTCCTGCCCAGTTCTGTCACTTTCTGTCTGTCTGTACAGACCTCTAGACCTCCATGGTTAACTAGTGTTGGAATTTAAGGTGTGTGCCACCACACCTGGCTCTGTTCCCAGTGTGGCCTTGAACTCACATAGATCCAGACAGATCCCTGCCCGCCAAGTGATAGGATTAAAGGCGTGTGCTAACATTGCATGGCTTTTGTGTTTGCTTATAATAGCTGACTTTTTCCTCTGATCTTCAGGCAAGCTTTATTTATTAGAGCACAAATAAAATATCACCGCAGGTTGAATACAGGGGTGGGCAGTGGAGTGACATAAAAAGGAGCCAGCTCAAAAGAGAAAAGAAACGAAAACCTCAGACAATCATCCTAACACCTGTACATTTGGATGTATGAGGCTTAGATGATGAGCAATGAGGGGAAAAAATTCAGCAGGGGTGGAGCCCAGTTCATTACTCAGGAAGAAAAAAAATGCAAGGATTGCAGCAACAGACGCATCAAAGCAAGTGTGAAGCCACAACCAACAATGCAGTATATGCAGTGGAGGTGGTGGGGGAGGTAAGGTCAGCCTGCAGGAACACAGAGGTCATGACTAAGAAAGGCTGCAGCTCCGCACTCAGGCTGTTCCACACGGACTGTAAAATGTTAAGTACAGTCAAGAGAGTGTTAAACTTTTATCATCGGTTTCCTTGGAAAAGGACTTTTATGGACACATGTGAAAGAACTTTATAGAAAAAAGGTATTTACTCAGTAGACAAAAATAAGGACTATCTAGAAATATCTATACTATATAAGCACAGACATAAACAGATCTATGTCTATAGGTAGACAATACAAAACTCTGCTTCAAAACCTAGCATTTTGGGCAACGAGTTTTAAGGAATAGAAGGAAAAGCTTGCAGAGATACTATTTCTTTCCCATGAATGCCCGAGGCTAAGTGTCTGGACTGGTAATAAACCAGCAGGACTCATGGCACATGTGGTGTCTGGAGCCACAGAGGTTACTAAATTCCGTGCCTGTTTACTTAGCGCACCAACCACTTGCTGGGAGAATAACCACAGATTATTGTTCCTTCCTTTGCCTAGTGAAGCTGATATGAATCGCCAGTACACACTCTTGCCAGTGTGTGCACGTCCAATTAGGAGGAATAAGGCTGCAGTGGGTTCACAAAAAACTGAAAGGGAATAATGTTTTCACTTCTGAGATGTAGAAGATGCACTTCCCCTCTTACCTACAGATAATCCAATTAAGACTTTATATGTTATATATAAAAAGAACCACGAGGAACTGAAAGATATAAATAGTTCAAGTTAGAAACTTCAAGGGTCCAAGGGAGACTATGGTAAAGGTACCTTTGGAGAAAACCCAGTGAAGAGCTGAAATTACTTCTCCATCAACAGTAGGAAAACCTCCAACTGTTCAATGTCAACAAAAACCTACAGGGGACTTAAATTTATTGCAAAAAGAAGGTGATGCCCTCCCTTTCCTTGCTGAGATGGAAAGGCAGCTAAAATAAAGTTCTAAAAAGTCCATGGCTCATCACATCATACGTGTGATATCCTGGGCTGTCTGAATGTCATTTGTTGTACCAAGAACCAGGATTGAAAATAAAAGCAAATAGACAATCTATAGATAGCAATTTGAAAATTACAGGAAAATTAAGAAAAAGATTTAAAAATAACCAAAATAAAATAATCTACCTATTATGTACTCTCATGATGAAAAATAAAATCAACAATCCACAAACAACTGATGAGCATTTAGAGAAACTAGATTTGTAGTAGACCGATAAGCATCTGAAATCACACAGTCATTGTGGAAATGAGTCTGCAGCCTTGTACAAATTAAGCTATTAACAGCATGTGACCTGGCAGTCATACTTCTGGGCAACTCTCTTTTAGAAGTGAAAGCTTATGCCTCTACAAATATATATATATATATATATATATATATATATATATATATATGTGTGTGTGTGTGTGTGTGTGTGTGTGTGTGTGTGTGTGTGTGTGTATTAGCTCAAACTAGAATAAACAAAATCTTTTACAAAAACATGAATGCTTAGCAAAGGTTTGGTACATATAGAACATAAAAATACTTTATACCAGTAACATGGAGGAATGATATGTGCATTATTTTGAACTGGTCTTTTGAGCACAGTGGCCAAAGCAATCTGCAGTGGCCCTACAGTGTATGGTTCTATGCACTTATCATCCTTGTAATGATAAAATGAGAAAAGGCTTGCAAGGCTTAGGCATGGTAGATGGAAGGAGCTGGGCATAACTGTGAGGACATATTTTTGTACCCCAATAAAGCTTACTTGGGACAAAGCCAGCCACTAAATTAGACATAGTGGTCACACCTTTAATCCTATCACTCAAGAGGGAGGCAGAGATCTCTCTGGATCTCTATGAGTTCAAGGCCACCCTGGACTTGAGAGAAACAGAGCCAGGCAGTGGGATGACACACACCTTTAATCCCAGGAAGTAATATTGCAGGACACAGAAAGGTATATAAGGCATGAGGAAACAGGAACTCAGTCTCTTGAGGCTGAGAATTTTGTAGAGGTAAGCTAGTGGCTGGCTGTTCTGCTTCATCTTTCAGCTTTCACTTCAAAACCTGGCTCTGGGTTTTTTATTATAAGACCTTTTAAGATTCGTGTTATAAACTGGGCAGTGGTGGCACATGCCTTTAATCCCAGTACTTGGGAGGCAGAGGTAGGTGAATCTCTATGAGTTTGAAGCCAGCCTGGTCTACAGAGTGAGTTCCAGGACAGGTTCCAAAGCTACACAGACAAATCCTGTCTCAAAAAACCAAAAAAAAAAAAAAAATCGCATTACACATAACTATAAGTAAGAGGAGGAGACTTGTAATACTGGAGCATGTTCATCTTCCCACTGCAGCAACAGTTAAAAAGATCCATGGGTGTGACAAAATTGAACAAAATCCCATGTGTAGTTTTACATACAAGGATGACTGCTTTCACTTGATATTGTGCTGTACCATGGCACAGCCCATGAGATTTCTGGATGACACAGCAACACAGAACTTCTCTGTACTGTAATAGCATCTTTGTATGACTCTAAATTATTTCAAAATAAATAATACATGTATTGCCTTAGTTAGGGTTTCTATTGCTGTGAAGAGACACCATGACCATGGCAACTCTTATAAAGGAAAACACTTAATTGGGGCTGGCTTACAGTTCAGAGGTTTAGTCCATTATTGTCATGGTGGGGAAGCTTGGCCCATGCAGCAGACATGATGCTGGAAGGAGCTGAAAGTTCTACATCTAGGTCCACAAGTAGCACTGGCCAGGCTTGAGCTTCTGAGACGTCAAACCCACCCCCTAGTGACACACTTCCTACAACAAAGCCACACCTACTCCAACAAGGCCACACCTTCTAATAGTGCCACTCCCTGTGGGCTTATGGGGGCCATTTTCTTTCAAGCTGACACACAAACACACACACATACATACAGACACACATACAGCACACCACACACGCACATATACAAGTTTTAGAAGAATTAATTTCAATTTTACTGAAAAAAGGCCCTCACTGAAGCTTAAATCCTAGTTGTTCTATGTAATTATAATTAAACATGGGTCTTTTAGGCATGCTTTAAAATAGGGAAAGAACACAATGTGTTTAGAACCTACCTCTACAGTGAAACCTTGAACGGAAAAATTCATAGGGTGCTTCTCCCTTTATGACATTGACTTCTGGAAACAAATACCATTGATCACCAGAAAGTAGAGTTAGGCTATAAATACAAAAAGAAAAAAATTAATAAATAAGTAAGTAAAAAGAAATGCAAAAAGTATTAAAAGTCTACACTTGCTCATAGAGAGAAATATAAAAAAAATCCTTGCAAATATTCTACCTCATATGAAGGACAAATGATGTCTTCCTTGAGTAAATGCCCTCAATGAATATAGCATACAACACTGAATTAGGGAAAACCCAGATACATGCAAAATTAGTGTGCTATAAGTATTTCTGTTCAATGGTTTTGATGTATTTCAGTAAAATTTCATTGTTTATTACTTCAGAATTTTATACATGCATATAATTTATTTTAATCAGATCCAGTTCCTGGCATCTGTTTCAAATCTTCCCATACATACCCCCCACTAGTATTTTTCCTCCAACTTCATGTATCCCCTAAAAACCCACTGATTCCACTTAGTGCTGCCTGTATGTAAGAGGGTGTAGGACCATCTACTGGATCATGAGCAGTTTCTCAAACACTATCCCTGAAGACAATGAGTCTCCCTCCTCCAGCAGCTATCAGTTGCCAGTGGATACTCAGATAGAGGTGAGAATTTGAGTAGCCCCTTATCCAGGCTAGGATTTGGGCTAGTTTGAACTTGTGCATGTCTTGTGGATGCAGTCATAGTTATTCTGAGTTCATACATGCAGCAGCACTGTTATGTCCCATAAACACTGTTTCACTGTAGATGTTTACAACCTCTGGCTCTTAAAATCTGTCCATCCCCTCTTTAGTGAAGATCCCTGGTCCTTAGAGGGAGAGGTTGTGATATAGATGTACCATTCAGGGTTGAGAACTCCATGTCTTTTTTAATCTCTGCATGTTGGCTAGTTGTAGATCTGTAAGTTGTCATCTGCTGCACAAATAAACTTCTCTGAAGGGTTGAGAGTTGCGCTAATCTATGGGTATAAAGATAAGAACTTAGGAGGCTGCTTATTAATATGTCCATTTAGCAGAACTATAGTATTATGTTCTCTCTTAGGACCTATGTCCTATCTAGTCATAGGTTTTAGACCCAATTTAAGGTAACAGGATTGAATTCTGTCATGTGGAGTGGGCTTTAAATCCAAAGTAGTTGGTTATTCCTAGAATCTTCATGATGATTGTGTAGATGTAACTGACCGTCTTGTTAAATAAGAAACACAGAACCAATGCAAAGAAGAAAGCCAAGAGATCAGAGCTAAAAGCCTTACCCGCCTGCTGCAGCTATCCTCTTCAGCCAAGAGACCTCTCCGAAAGAGACCTACTTTCTGTCTGTTTGTCTTTATATAGACTTTGTGTTCTGCCTTCTCATTGGTTGTAAACCCAACCACATGACTGCCTCATCACTGCCTGTCTGTACAGACCTCCAGACACACATTGGGTGTATGTCTCCAATGCTGGCTGTATCCTTGAACACACAGACATCTACCTAGCTCTGCCTACCAAGTGCTGGGATTAAAGGCGTGCGCCACAAATGCCCAGCTCTGCTATGGCTTGCTATTAGCTCTGACCCCCAGGCAACTTTATTTATTAACATACAAATAAAATCACATTTCAGTACAAATAAAATATCACCATACAATTGTACAAATGTGCATATCTTGTTAGATCAGTCATTATTATAGCTTTTGGTTTCACCGCTTGGTAAGAATGATTACTTTCCTTCTCTGGTAGCATGTGTGGCACCTTCCAGCACTATGAGAACTAACCACTGACAATGAAGATTTCATGTCTGTATTAACTTGATTTTTCTGTGCCCTGTGACTCTAGTGTGTGGTACCTATCATCTATGTGTCTATCTATATCTATTTACCTATCTATCTACCTACCTATACATATGAGTTTTCACAGTATTAGGCTGCCATTTGATCTTTTTGGAGGTCTTTGGTATGTTAGTTATTCCTCCCCATTCTCTCTCTTCTACCCTGTTCTTTTGTTACCCATTCCATTAACTTTTACTATGCCATTATTCTCCTTTTTTCCCCATACCATCTAGGGTTGTGATCTCTCTTAGAGGATATTTTTTTAAGCCAAGACATCAAAATGGTTGGTATGTTAGACTGTTTGAAAACACAACTGGGAGTTGCAGAGTTGATTAATTGGTTAAAATACTTGTTCTTTCAGAGGACCCAAGTTCTATTCCCAGCACCTATGTAGACATCAATCACCTACTGCAACTCCCATTCTATGGAATCTACTGCTACCCCTGGCCATGGAAGTAATTGCATGCATACAGTAAACATAAACATGCAGGGAAAGAATACACAGGCAGTTATTAAAATTAAAATTAAAAGCTAAAAATTTATTTAAAAAATCAAACCAGAGTATGCAACAGTATTCTATTTACTAAATATTTCATCTTAATTTTTGTTTATATTTCAGAATCTTTCTCTTAGAATCAATTTATTCTGATGCCAGTGTGAATTTTCCTATGAGAGCAATGTATAACAGGTGTTGTCCTTTGGGGAAGACCCACAGAGCCAGGGATGGTAGAAGAATAACTGCTAATGTCCATTGCTTATTGTTCCATTAGAACCTCCAGCTTGCCCCGGCATGATCTGGAAAGTCCCATTCCTCTCTCTCTCTCTCTCTCTCTCTCTCTCTCTCTCTCTCTCTCTCTTCAAATCCTGCTCACTCAGAGAGTCTCCAAACAAAGGAATGTCACCAAAAAGCCCAGTTCTGCATTCTTGGTGGCTAATGCAGCTTCTTCCCCTGAAGTTCTCAGTTGCCCAAGTCCACACCAAAGAGCTCATTTTTGGTCTTACTTAGTTTAGGCACAAATGCAGCCTGTGGCAGACACATCATCACTCCTCACCTACAACCCATAAATTCTCCCTGCTTAAGTTCGGGGGCATGACTCCTCTGGCTCAATCTCTGGGACCAGAGGATCTGCCTAGGATTGTACTCTTCAAACATACCTGTTGTTATACTTTTTCAATTTAGCTTGATCTGGCTTACTATGTCAGCAGAGAAACCTATTATTGGGGCAGGGAGGGGCATAAAACCTATTACCACATTTTGAAGAAGTCTGGGGAGTTGTGTTGAGCTTTGAGGGAAGATCTGTCATATTCAAGCATTAGTCCCATTAAGATGCACAATAATAAAAGTCTAAAAGTATAATTAAAAACTTAAACAGGATTTATATTTTTTGTCTAATCCAATGGATAAATTTTTTTATAACTTACTTGGGAGCCATTTATTAGTTTGATTTTGTTTGATTTTTGTGTGTGTGTGTGTGTGTGTGTGTGTGATTTGCCTTTGGTTGCTATGTTAGTCATTGTTCCTATTTATTTAGACAACCAAAAAAAATGAAAGTAAAATCCAACATGAACATTCATGTTTTTAATTTTGAAATAAAGAATTCAAAATAAAATGACTCAACTTCCCCCAGTAGCTATTAACTGCCAATAGCTCTCTACGGATGAGTTGAAACCCATGATTCCCTCCCCAATCCATGCAGAACATTGATTGCCTAGTCTATGCAGAACCTGTGCAGGTATGTAGGTATTTTGAGTTCATGAATACTGTTGTCATATCATGCTTAGAAAACAGCAGTTTACAGTCCTCCTTCCCATTCTCTGGCTTTTAGATTCTTTCAGTCCCATTTTCTACAGTGTTCCTGGAGTTTTGGAAGGGATAATATGAATATTCTATTGAGACCTAAATATGCAACAGTCATTTAATTCTTAGATTTTTGGCCCTCCATAAGTTGTTACACTAATGTAGACTACTGATGAGTTAGATACTCCTGCTGCTGTGGATAGCTACACTGTTGCAGAATGTTTATACACTGTATAAAGATGTGTTGCTGTGATTGGTTTTAATAAAGCGCTAAATGGTCAATAGCTAGGCAGGAGAAACTAGGTGGGATTTCTGAGGAGAGAGAGGAAGAGGAAGAGGAATCTAAGCATGCAGATTTTGCTAGAGAATCAGAGAGCAGGACTTGCAGTATAGAGATGAGGTAATGAGTGCCATGTGACAGAATGTTAAAAAAATATGGGTTAGTTAGGTTATAAGAGCTAGTTGAAAACAAGTCTAAGCGAAGGCCAAGATTTCATAATTAATAATAACCCTCAAATTGTTATTTGTGGGGGGGGCAATACAAATATAGTCTGAAAAGAAAGCTTGCTACACTCCACAACATGGCTATGTGTGTTCTGGTTATACTCAGTGGGTCACAAAACATAAACCCAAACAAACTGAAAGATGTGATAGGAGGAAGGGGACTTGTTGGGAAGAGGGTGAGGTAAAGAAAAATAATGAAGTGGAGAAAGTGACCGTAATCTTATATATGTTTTGAAATTGTCAAAGAATATATTCATAATCTTTTTAAATGGGAAAATTTCATAGATGTGGGATAGAACTTCACTTTCTATTTCACTTGTAATCTGATAGAATAAGGAAACAAAAAAAATGTCTAGATAATGTGACTGATCAGCTTTAGATTCATAGTCAAACATCATTTACTAAGAAATAATAATGAGATTGCCTCTGTATTGACCACATCATACAGAAAAATAAATAATTCTTACAACACCCGTGTGAGGTCTCTCTTACTAGAACTCTAATTTTAGAGAAAAAGAAACAAATGTAGAAGGGAGAAATAAAGGCTAAATATTTTACATGTATAAAGAAATGTAATATTTCTTGAATTGTATGAATAAAATTTCCCAGAAAGAAAGCACATCTTACTCAAGCAAATCTTCTGCAAAGCTCATTAACTGATTAGGACATCAATGATTCTGGGCAAGTTGGAATGTTACAGGTCCAGAAACTAATCACAATTCATCTTGGGCTATCTTAGCACCTGTCTCTGGATATGACTATTCCACAATCCTTTGAAATATTCAAGTGTTCCCCTAGTTTCCACAAACCAAGAAGCCAAATGCTTCCAGACAAATCTGAGGACTACAGCTGAGATTTTCCATCTTTGCTATAACCTCTCTACCAAATGATTTTCCATCAATGTATTTGAAAAGAATCTTGATTTATGATTCTCTTTACCATAAATATTCCTGAAACTGTTACCAAATTGGAACATGGTATTTGAGGAAACCTGAATCTGTATTCTGGTCAAGGTCACTAATATTTGGCTCCAGAATAAATTGTCTCTTATCCTCAGTAGAGTGAGAATTTTAACTTTTTGCTTGGACAGTGGTGATTCCTGGAATATGTTTGGTTGCATTTTCATGTAAATGTCAAATGCTTATATTATTCACAATACAGTTGTTCTAATTCACTGAGACTGATTTATGACTGCCGGACATGGAATTCTGCTATTTCATATTAAACCAGAAATGATAAAACTATATGCTTCCTTAAATTTAATATATGATTTAGTCATAAAAAAGGGTTTGATAAATATCAGCTTGTCTATCTCTATACACACTGACATAGCTGTAATACCTCTCTGCAAATTTATGTGAATTTCTTTGCAATCAGAGATTGCTATCTTGTGTCGATTATTTTCAAGTAAACTTGTGGACTGCTCTTTTATTTAGGATTGGTCTGTTAAAGCCACCCCTAGACATTCCTTTAAGCTTTAGACTGTGCATTATTCTCACATTTGAAGTCTTCTTTCAGGCTCTTTCAGCTTCCATTTCCTCTGTACACTCACCAAGCTTTCTTTAAGTGTTCTGCCTTAATACTGTTCTATCCAGCTTAAAATTTAAAGTCAAACCTGTATCTGATTAAGTTCCACAATGAATTTTCTTTAGTAAAGAAAGATAACTAGTGAAAGTAGTTTAAAAAGCAATCAAGTAGCTGGAGTTCAGTATAAAGTTCTATTGTTGGCATTTGATAGAAATAGAAGTTCAATAGAAAAAAATTACTTGAAATTCTTTTGATAAAGATTGAGGGAAAAATGTAAAGTGAAGAGTTTGGAAGGTTATTTATAGAGAATGAATCGTACAAAATGACAATCAAAATATGCAACCATTCATTCATTCATCTCAACTGAGTGGCTAGTGCTCTTAGGAAATATAAAAACATAATACAATTAGTAGTTTTAAAAGTATCATGAAATAAGCATAATTCCTCTGATTTTTGAAGTACAGATACAAGAAAATATTTTCTTGAATATTTTTTTGTCAGTTAAGGTAATGAATGTCTGTAATCCCCATACAGGTGGAGATAAGAAGAGCAGGAGTTCAAGGAAAGCTTGGCCTACAAGAGCTATATGAGACCCTCTCACAAACAAACAAGAACACAGTTTGCTTACTGGGCATATAGCTCACTGATACAGTGCTTTCCTAAGTTTAAACCTTCTTATGAAAAGAAACACACACACACACACACACACACACACACACACACACACACAGCCCAATTGTCTAATGGTCAAGTAAATGAAATACATTGGGTACAATGTGCATTTTGAGGCATCTCCAACTTCCAAAAGAACTCCTTAGAGAGTCATGAGCAGAGCTCAATCTTTTGAAACAAATATCAGAATTAGCGAACAAATAATGATGTATCGTCTCAGTAAGCATCAGCTCTAGATGAGAATGTCTGTTTTCTAAAGTAGCTGTACATGGGAAATAAGGATTAACTGAGATACCTGGATTCTAAATCACAACTTAAAAACACCTAAAAATTATATTTATAAAAGTGGTTTGTAACAAGATATTAAAAACAAACTTATTTGTAAAAATCTAACATCATCCTAGTCTCGTTTTGATATTTTAAATATCAATAAGAAGTTAATTTTAAATAATCAGATTGTGAAGGAGCCCCCAAATTGCTTGACCACACAGCAGCCATGACAGGTTTAGGAGCCTAGACACAGCTTCTGTGACAGCTTACTGGCAGGCAACACCCAGGGGTGAGGAAGTACCTGACATCCCAAATATTCCAACCATTAGATAAAGTGGCCAGATGTCCTTGAGTCTAGCACACACCTATTTCTTATTTTACAGATACCCCTAGACAATTGTCAGCCAATCAGGGTCCTGGACCCTGGAAATCCCCTCCCCCCAACCTCTGCCATGATAAAAACTGCCCCACCTGAGCTCAGGGCTCTCTGCTCTCACCACTGTGTCAGACAGACAGAGGGACCAAGCTCCAGAGCTTGAAATAAAGGCTCTTTGCTTTTACATGCGGGATTCAGTCTCCGTGGTGGTGTTTTGGGGGTCCCCGTGATCTGGGCATAACACAGATATATGAAGAACCATATATGTACATATGATTCATATTCATACAACAGGGTGTCACAGAGCTAGCAAAAAATCTAACATGAATAAACCACAGTAGTAGAGTACTGGTATCTCAAAACAACAGCAAGAAAACCATTCAAGAATGCATGCATGTTTTCAATTATATAAAGTTGAGAATAGACAAACAAGCAAACAAACAACTTTAAAAGAAACAAGAATAGTTGAAATACTATAGGAAAGTACACTTTTCGATTTTTTTCTGCCATCCCATATGAAGTAAAATTTTATTTTAATTAAGTTAAAGCAGTGTGATCTAATTCCCAAAGTGCCACTAACAGATTAGTTTAAATGTTAACAGACAGGAAGAAATTATTACTGATGGTGCAGAGAAACCACCAAACCACTCCACATGTAGAAAGAAAGGCTTATTGGGGATCGAAATGCCAAGGCCATGTCTGGGGGAGTGGGGCAAAGAGAAGAGTGAAATGGCAGAAGAGTGAACAGCTTTTATGACAGTCAGCAGGACATGGGTGGATCTTTGTTTATACTAGCTGTTCCACCAGGTACCCTTGCCTGAGGTGGATGGCCTTTGTGTGAAGGTTCCAGGAGGCTCCTGGAGGACTAAGGATGGTTCTTTGCAAATAGGAACTGCCTCAAGACATCTGCTTTTCTGGTAAACAGAAACCTCCCTTTAGGCTTGTTTACCTGAGAGCATCCTTCCGTTTATCTGGCCAGAGTCCTGCTGTTTTGGACATTGTCATCAGCACTGCCACTTTTTTTTTCCCTTGGGAGCAGACAGGGGCAGGGGCATTAGAACTAACAGAAATGACATTAAAATAGGAAGAAAGTCACTTAGTTTGATTTTTTCTAGTTCCACGCATTTGCCTTCAAATTTCGTGATACCATTGTTTTTAACAGCTGAGTAATACTCCATCATGTAAATTTATCGCATTTTCTTTATCCATTCTTTGGTTGAGGGGCATCTAGGTTGCTTCCAGGTTCTGGCTATTAAAAAAACATTGCTATGAACATAGCTGAGCAAGTGTCCTTGTGGTATGATTGAGCATCCTTTGGTATATGTACAAGAGTGGTATAGCTGGGTCTTGAGGTAGATTGATTCCAAATTTTCTGAGAAACCTCCATATTGATTTCCAAAGTAGCTGTACAAGCTCCGAGCAGCAATGGAGGAGTGTTTCCCTTGCTCCACATCCTCTCCAGCATAAGCTGTTATTTGTGTTTTGATCTTAGCCATTCTGACAGGTATAAGATGGAATCTCAGAGTCCAGAAAATTTGAAGGCAAGTGAATGCAACTAGAATAAAATCATCCTGAGTGAGGTAACTGAGATCCAGAAAGACAAACATGGTATGTACTCACTCATAAGCTGATATTAGCTGTAAAGTAAAGGATAACCATACTACAATCCACAGACCCAGAGAGGCTAGGTAATAAGGAGGGAGGCACGGATCTCTCTGGAAAGGGGAAATATAAGAGATATCCTGGGTGGACTGGGGGCAGGTGGAGATGGGAACTTTGAGAGATTGGGTTAGGGAGTAGGTGGAGGGGGAGAGTACTGAAAGAGATGACTGGAAAGGGAGGCTTGTTTTGGGGTCAGGTAGAAACCCATGCAAGGGAAACTCCCACGAATCTACAAGGATGACCCCATCTAAGACTCCTAAAGACAATTGATACTTAACTTGAACTGGCCATCTCCTGTGATCATATTGGTGACTATCCCAATAGTCATCAGAGAGCCTTCCTCCAGTAACTGACAGAAACAGATGCAAAGACCTGACAGCTGAATATTAACTCAAACATTAGCTTGACCTAGGGGAATCATGCTGAAGAGATGGAGGAAGGATTGTAGGAGGCAGAGGGGTCAATGACATCACAAGAAAACTCATAGTAACAACTAACCTGGCTCATACGAACTCAAAGTCTGAACCAACAACCAGAGAGCCTGCATGGGACTGACCAAGCTCCTCTACGTGTATGTGACAATTGTGTAGCTTGGTCTCCTTGTGAGACTCCTAACAGTGGGAGCAGGGCTGCCTCTGACTCTTTGGCTGGCTTTTGGGACCCTTTCCTCATACTGGGTCGCCTTGTCCAGTCTTTTTTGTTTGTTTGTTTCTTTGTTTTTTTTATTTTTTTGTTTTTTTTCCAAGACAGGGTTTCACTGTGTAGCTTTGCGCCTTACCTGGAACTCGCTTTGGAGACCAGGCTGGCCTCAAACTCACAGAGATCCACCTGCCTCAGCCTCCTGAGTGCTGGGATTAAAGGCATGCGCCACCACGGCCCACTGCCTTGTCCAGTCTTAATACAAGGGGAGGGGCTTGGTCTCCACTTTTAGATGTGCCACACTTTGTTGATACCTGCCCCTTGGTGGACAGAAACAGGGGAGAAGTGGACTGGGGGGTGGGGCAAAGGAGAGGTGCGTTGAAGCAATGGGAGTAGAGGAGGGAGGGGAAAATACGGTCGGGATATAAAATAAATAGATTAAATTTTTAAAAACTGAAAAAATAGCAAGAAAGAACTATAAATAATTATATTAAGTGGGGCACACAAAAACAAATATAAAAATATAAATGATTCATATGTAAATTTTATTAATTACATTCTATTGAAAGAGTGCTCCAACTAAAAGAAAATATTTTTCAGGATAAATTTTTTAAAAAGATACAAAACAAGATCCAACTGAATGTAAAGAAAAATTCATGAAGTTAATTCTTAACCAAAATGAAGGTATACCTTAAAAATAAAAGAAATAAAAGAAAACATCCAGTTGTATTGGATATGACGCAACATGCTTCCATATAAAATCAGGCAGTGGAAGAAATAGCCAATATGCTGTTGAAGGAGAACAGTAACAGAAGTACTTATTTTAAAGGACATACATTTACTATAAATTAATATGGTCATTAAACAATGCTCTGCTCAATTAATGAAGTAGAGATTCCTCCACATCTAGAACCTAGCTTGGGTAACAAAGGTATCCTTGGAAAGCAGAGAGGACACACCAGTGAAAGCTAGCCTGTAAGCATCAACAAGATATGAGTGAAGTGACACTCAGTCATCTTCTTCCCACCAAGAAAGATATCAGCATCAAGTATAATACTGTTTGATTGCAGAAAAGCCAAGCATGTTTAGGATATAAGAAAGGAAGATGCCGTGTTTCAGGGCAGCCGAGTGCTCTAAGGAAGGAAAACAAGTTCATGACACTGATGCAAGAGGTTTCCTATATCTGGAATAAAAATTGATAACTTAAAATCTAGCTCCTCTGTTTATGAAAAGAAATCTTTGAGGCATGGAAAGTATAAGATTCTCAACGACAGGAAATCAGAACACACATAAACCAAGCACACTCTTATGGTGCACATGTTGTAGCTTGAGTTTTCCTGCCTGGCCCACAGTCAGGACAAATCTCTCTCACCTGCCAGTCCCACAGTCCCTCAGACCCAACCAAGTAAACACAGAGACTTATATTGCTTACAAACTGTATGGCCGTGGCAGGCTTCTTGCTAACTGTTCTTACAGCTTAAATTAATCCATTTCTATAAATCTACACCTTGCCACGTAGCTCGTGCCTTACCGGCATCTTCACATGCTGCTTCTCATTGTGGAGGCTGGCAGTGTCTCTCTGACCCAGCCTTCCACTTCCCAACTTTATTCTCCTCCTTGTCCCGCCTACACTTCCTGCCTAGCCAATGGCCAATCAGTGTTTTATTTATTGACTAATCAGCAACACATTTGCCATACAGAACATCCCACAGCAACATGTAAAATTATCTTGCAGAAAGGTTGGATTTGGGACCACATGGTGTCAGAGGCTGAGTAAAATCCCTCAGCAGTTGTTAAACAAAACAAAACAAAAAAGAAAAGAAAAGAAAACAAACACAATATGGTATTTTGTTGAAGGCAGAAAGAAAAGAGCTGTCATTCTTACATCTGTCTCCCACTCTGAGCCAAAGAGCTTGAAGAATTAAGATCCATGCCAGAGGAAAGGAGAGGGAATTGACTTCTAACTTCCTTAAACTAGAAACCAAGGCTCAGCCCCACTAGGATCAAACTCAGTACCAGGCAGAGTCCTACAACACTTACCTGAATGGAAGTACTCATGGACTGAAGACTGCAATAGTGTTGACCCTATAGCTAACTGCTTCTAATACCCCTCCCCCAGACTTATGTAGCAGAGGGGAGAGCCAGATTCTACCTAATGGGGAAGGGGCCATGAACACACAAGACTCAATCTTAGAGATCAGTGCTAAGCTTTCATTATGGGACCCAAGAAAGGCAGAAATCTAAAGGCTGGTACCTATAGAAGAATTTGCAGACAGTCCCTAAACCTACTTCTACATCAGGCAATGCTAGCTTGGTTGTCATGAATTGCCTTACTTTGTGATAATTATTGTTTCTTTATCAATTCCAATAGATAGCTTTACTATTTATAAACATTTTGGTTGTCAATTTTATATTTTCAAGGACTGAAATATATCATTCCATGCTTTCCTGTGCTTTAGGATTGCTGACAAGAGATTAGGTGAAATTCTAACACTTTGCCTTGTATGCGAATTGGCTTTCATCTCTTCTAGTTTTTAATGTTTCATTGTTTTGTATTTTTGACATCTTGATTATAATACATTGTGGATATGTTCTTCTCTGGTCTGGTCTAGTTGAGCTTCTAAATGCCTCTTGTGTATGAATATTCATTTCATTATCTAGATTTGAGAACATGTTTTGCGAGAATTTCACTGAACAAATTATCTAACCTTTCAATTTTGTCTCAGATCCTCTTTTACCTGAGGATACTTAGGTTTGCTCTCAAGCATATCCCAGAGTTCTTCATGTTTTTTGATCATGTTCACTAAATATCATTTTCTAGCCTTCATAATGCTGAGACCATTAATACAGTTCATGTCATGGTGACCCCCCTCAACCATAAAATTATTTCTTTTCTACCTCACAACTGCAATTTTGCCACTGTGAATCATAATGTAAATATTTGGGAGGTAGAGGTTTTCCAGAGGGGTCATGACCCACAGTTTGAGAACCTCTGAACTCTATACTTTTGTCTTATATCCCTGAAATTCATTCTTCTGCTACATCTTGTCTCTCAATGTGCCTTTCCTTTGCATGTTTTAAAATCTTCTTGTTTGATTCTTCTCTGTTGGTACTTTTTCACAGTCTTAATCACTGAATTTTTCTTCTTTGTTTTTGCCTATCCTCAAATTACTGTTTTGTCATCTTTGTAACATTCTTGTCAGGGTCTTACTTCATTCACCTGTGTATTTGAGTCTTTTTGATGACCAACAGTCCTTTTTTGTAGGAGTTGGACATTTTTTCTGGCTTCTCAGTCATCTCACTATTTTTTGGTTTCTAGCACTGAGAAGTTATAAGCTTATGGAGTTATTATAGTGCATTCTTGTTGCTTTCTTGTATGTTTTGTTTTTTTGTTTAGCATACCTGTCAGAATGGATATGACCTGTAGCTCTTACCACATCCACACCCACCACTTTTTAAATTTATTTTATTTTATGTGAGCACTCCTAATGAGGTGTCCTCAGTTGGATTTGTGTCCCTTACTGCTGTGTAGGCAGGCAAGGCTGACTGAAGAAACAGACACAATGATCTCACAGGAGCACCGATGTTAACAATGAGAAGCAGATGGGGAATACTTCACTCTTGTCTGATCAGGCTAGTGAGAGGGGTAAAATACTGGATAGGAATAGCTTTTAAAAGTGAATGGTATCAATGTTTTCACACTGAAATGAGAGAATAAGAAAATGGGGAAAGAGGGATTGAGAATGAGAAGGGAACTATATGGGTTAGAGTTATGAGAAGCAGCAGAGTTAATATTGCACAGTATGTATAGAGAAAGAACAGTCACAGTAGCCCATTCCAATGAGATACTAGTTAAAATACAACTGAGCCATGAAAGTACAAAGTATAAATAATAAAAATTAAAGATAAAATAAAACAAACAAACAATGCAGAAGAAATCACCTTACCTGACTTCAAACTGTATTACAAAGCTGTACCATTTATAAGAGTACGGTATTGGCATAAAACAGACTCGTGACTAATGGAACACAGAAGCACTGAGTAAACACACAGCTACAACCAACTGCTTTGAAGGACAATGTCAGGAGTGCTCACTGAAGAAAGGACAATTGCTGTGGAATAATCCCTTCGTACACTGACGATTTGTTGCTGTGTTTGCTTTAATGAACAAGCTGACTGACCAGTAGCTGAACAGAATAAGGTTAGATGGGAGAGCCAAACTGAGAATGCTGGGAAGGAGAGGGGCGGAGTCTGGAGATGCCAGCCAGCTGCCAAGCAAGCACGATGTGTAGAAAATGGGGTAACAAACCATGAGCTATGTGGCAAAACATACATAGAAATATGGGTTAATTAAAATGTAAGAGTTAACTACTGACAAGCCTGATTAAACACTATATAATACATCTATTGAGCTAGCATATAATACATCACTAATGTTTAAAATCATACATTTCAGTTAAAGTTTTAATGATAAAATATGCAAATTGGCAGTTACAGAGAATTAAAACATATTTTTGCTAACATAGTGTTTAAGCTTCATCATTATTTTTGTTTAGTTAAACAAAGATGAAACTTGCCAAAAAAAATAAACTATTCAAAAAAGTAACATGTAATCAATACACATGAAACTGAAAATATATAAAGTATCTCAAACTGATGTTTCTGCTCATAATAATAGCAACATTTTGAAAAAATTTACAAATATCCAATAACAAATAAACAATTTATAACATAATTATACAGATTCTGTGAAGCAATTAACAAATACTATAATACAATTAAACTCAACAACAGCAGTAAATCTCACTAACAACATATTGAAAAACAGAATCCAGATGTGAAGGAATATGTGATATAGTATTCTTTTATAGAAAAAGTTTCAAAATTCTCAAAACAGGTTGATTTTATAAATGAGAAATTTACAAATTCAGTGTAGTAAGTGCTTCTAGAGAAGAGAGAAATGGAATTGGTAGCAGTGGAGGGGAGAGGTAAGGACTCTAATGAGGTGTAGTGTAGTTCTATCAGGTAATGGGAAACTGGCTGTGGGTATTTGGTGTATAGATATTTCTAAACTTAATGCTGTGCATAAATATGAGTAAATTAAAATGTAACTTAATTTCTCTCTGCTGGATCAGGATGTAAAGCTCTCAGCTACTGCTCATACAGCACTATGCCTATCTGCTTCCTGCCATGGTGATCATGGACCAACCCTCGAAAACTGTAAATAAGCCCCAATTAAATGCTTTCTTTTGTAAGAGTTCTCTTGGTCATGGTGTCTCTTCACAGTAATAGAACAGTAACTAAGACATAAGTATATATACATATTTTATAGTAATTTGGCAAGCCTATGTAAGAAGTAAGAAATAGGAAAGAACATTTTTCCCCCATTAAAAACAACATTTCCTGAAAGTTCCAGGGAAATCCATAGGCTGAGCTTCCTCTTGAGTTGGAGAATCTGGTTCTGAAAAGACTCATATAAATTTTTTGTCACTCTTACTTCTAACACATTTGGTTGCTTCTCTACTGTTATTATTTATTATAATATTTTAAAATTAATTTTAGAGTGCTCTATTAATCCCAATGATATGTACAGATTTTGGACAGCTTGAAATCTCTGTGAGAAATTAGGTATTTATTATTCTTGACTCACGCTTATGAAAATTTCAATGAAAAATGAAGACTCAGAATGTATATCATGATTATTTCAATGACTATACTGAAAAACATGACTATATATATATATATGTTAGTGACCCTTATATCTTACTATAGAAGTAGTAGCTTAATGTTTTCCAGATTGTGCTTGCTAGTCTTATGCCAACTTGACACAGGCTAGAGTTATCTGAAAGGAGGGACTCTCAATTGAGAAAAAAACCTTTATAAGATCCAGCTGTAGGGCATTTTCTTATTTAGTGACTGATGGAGGAGGGCCCAGTCTGTTGTGGGTGGGGCTATCCCTGGGCTGGTCCTGGGTTCTATAAGGAAACAAGTTGAGCAAGCCAGGGGAAGCAAGCCAGTAAGCAGCTCCCCTCCACGGCCTCTGCATCAGCTCCTGCCTCTAGGTTCTTGCCCTGTTTGAATTCCTGTCCTGACTTTGGAATACAAAGCAGAAGTCTAAGTCAAAATAAACCCTTTACTCCCCAACTTGTTTTTAGTCATGGTGTTTCATCACAACAATGGAAACCATAACTCACAGATTATATAATGTAAAAGCGTAATTATTTATATTAAAAAGCAAAGTATTTCATTATTAGTACAAAAGTCTAGGAAAGAAAACTGTACACTTGCTACCTTTCAGAAGATAATTTTTCTTACACACAGTTTAAGCCTGTAGAGAAGATATGTAGCATTAATTTCATGAATAAGATGATTAGATTAAAAAATGAGTAAAATTTTATTCAGCTTCAAACTACTTCCTTAATTTTTGTCTACTAGGCCATGTATATTCTAGTTGTTGATTTTACATTCAGATGGTGTTTACTGTCTTTGCATATTTAGATTTTTTATTTGGTTAAAAAAATTACACATTGGGTATTTTGTGGGTGAGGTTATCATTACTACTACATTGGCATTTTCAGTGATATGGTTAAGCAAAATGCAGAGAAATTTAGACCTGCAATAAAATTCATTCCCAAATATTAAGACTTTTGGCATATGCTCTCACCATATCCGGGAACCAGGAAGATATTTTTCATTTCAGCTGCTTTAGTATTAAATTGGCACAGTCTCACATATATACGTATATCTCGTAAAAGCCTGAGGGAAAGGCTTCCACTTGGGTCCAGAGCTGTCACTCTTCTATTCAAGCTTCAGAAGTGTCAGAGCTCTCTTTGTTCCGCAAGAGGCTTACTGGGACCAATGCACACTGTGTCAACTCCAGGCAAATCCTTTATCAGCACATCCTTTTGAAACTGTCATTGAACTGCAAGGACCTAAGGAGTGATAAGCATTAATAAAACCCTGTCCCTTTTATCCCTCTGCCGTTCAGATTTATTGCTGGATTCTTTATCTAAACTTGGGTTTTAAAGTCCAGACAAATGCAGTTCTTGCCTTCAAAAGTACTGCTTAACCCAGCTTGTAGTGAGATGTGTCAGTTTCTCTAATCACTTATTTTTTGAATTAATATCTTCTTGTAAGTGACTTTGGGCTATAATTGGAAAGATTCAGTATCATTTGCTAGAAAATATCCTTTATGAAAAACATTATAAAAAAGGGATTGATAAGTGACTAAGTTGTATATTTTAAATTATTGCTACAATTGATTTTTATATGTGAACAATACATGCATATACACATTTAATGGGTTCACTAATACTAAGTAAAAATAAACTGTGATATGTTTATGATAACACTGGAACAGGTAGAAATGTCTTTTAATTTATTTTGTTACAAGAGAATTTCAAAATTGTAGCTTTTGTATCATTTCAATGTCCTTTTCTTTTAAAAACCTTAAATATAATAGATATACGTGTGTGTGTGTGTGTGTGTGTGTGTGTGTGTGCGTGCACAGGTGTTTATACCCCTCTGATACATATATTTGAAAATTATAATAATACTATTTGTTTTGCATATTCATGAACTATTGAAGGTTTGGTTTGATAAAATTATTTTCAAGTTTCAATTTTTCTTAAAATGTTATAAAAATAGTACTAAAATATGTCATGAAAATGTTTTCTCATTCCTAGCAGGTGTTTTTACACATGAAACATGGATTATGCATAATTATGAATTTAGGATAATTATATTAACCATTATACTATAGTTTTGGATAGCAGATTATTAATCCACTAGAACACCCACCATCCGGAAGGATATTTTATTTCCAAATACTCATTCAGTTTTCATTGAATCAGACTAAGGATTAAGACTTTGAAGTCACTACTTCTAATTTGTATGCCAAGTTATTTAAATCAAATCAGAATACAAATACACTGGTGATTTTAGTAGGCTTTAAAAGATAAATTGTGTCTACTCTGTGTTTTCACAAGTTTACCTTTATGTGCTAGGAATTATCTTTGCCTACCAGTTCAGTTTTTCATCTGAGAGAGAGGAGATATATATGTGTGTATTTATTTGTATGTACATATTTTTGTTACTGAAACAGGACTACTTCATTTATTTGTAAGTAATCTCAAAACAGTGAATCGTGGGGCTCCTGCACAACTTGGACAGCAGACCTACCAAGCAGGAAGTCTTGGCCCCCAGGCAATTGCTTCCTGTTGTTATAACTATGTGGATAACTAGTGGATATAATACGTTTCAGGGTTTTGTGAGCCTGCTAAGAGTCTTGAGGTTCCTGAGCCTTGCAAGATTAATTTTTCCAGTCTTAGGAGACTCCCTTGACTCTCCGGCAGGGGATGTTTTGATTTACAGAAAATGACTGCACAACAGCAAGTTCTTCTTTTGTCATTAATTCCTTTACATCTCTCTTGTCAAACAAGTTGGCAAATAAAAGTCCATCGGAAAAAAATTGGAATTTGTAAGAACATATTTTTGAGTGTCGTCAATCAGTTTAGGACTATAAACCACTGTCAACTCATGTTAAAAAATTTCAGCATGTACTCACTATCCCTTGATCCTGTTTGCTCTTTGATAAATAGAATAATATTTCTTTATTTCTCTAAATATGTGGCGGTTTGAATGAGAATGGCCACCCATAACCTCATATATTTGAATGCTCAATAACCAGGGCATGGAGCCATTTGTAAAAGATTTGAAGCATTAGTAGATGTAGCCTTACTAGAGTAGATATGGCCTTGTTGAGGGAAGTATTTCTCTAGAGATAGGTTTTGAGGTTGCAAAAGCCCATGGCAGGCTCAATCTCTCTCTCTCTCTCTCTCTCTCTCTCTCTCTCTCTCTCTCTCTCTCTCTCTCTCTCTCATTCTCTTTCTGCCTGTGAATCAGAATATAAAGCTCTCAGCTGCTGCTGCTACAATGTCTGTCTGCTTCTTGGATGATGATCATGGACTAACTCTCTAAAACTGTAAGCAAACCCCCAATTAAATGCTTTTTTAAAGATAAGAACTGCCTTGGTCATGGTATCTTTTCATAACACTAGAATAATAACTAAGACAGAGGTTAGCACTAGAAAGGGGTGTTATTCTGATAGGCCTGACTATACTGTTTGTTGGAAGAATATGGAAGACTTTGGGACTTTGGATTAGAGAAGCAGTTTAACGTTCTAAGTGGGCTTAGTAGGCCGTCATATAAGAATATGGAAGACAGTGCCGAAGGCCAAGTGGACTGTGGGGACACAGCTCAAGAGACTTCAGAAGGAAAGAGTATTGTCAGTTGGCCTAGAGATAATTCTTGTGACATTTTGACAAACAATGTGACTGCTTTTTTGCCCTTGTATTAAGAATCTGCCTGAGGCTAATTTAAAGAGTTTGGGATTGATGTTGTTGGCAGAGGCGATTTCAAGACAGTCTAGTATTGACTGTGTCAAGTGATTATTAGTGATAACTTTTATATAGATCTACAATGAATAGAATAGAAGCAAGCAGGGAAAATAGAAATACAAAACGTACAGTTTGAGGAGAAAAAGAGGATGCAACATGGTCCCTGGACTCCAACATGGCCCCACATGGCAGCCCAGCCCAGAACCCAGGCAGTCACAAGACCTTAGATAGTAACAGGAGCTATGGACCATAGACCCTGGAGTCTCAACAGAGACTTTGGACTTTAAAACACTGTTAAGACTATGAAAAACTATGGGGACTTTGAAGCTGGACTGAAGGTGTTTTGCATTATTATATGGCCACAGGCCTATGGGTGCCAGAGAGTGGAATGTGGCATTTAGAATGATAATGACACATGTAGGCTCATATATTTGAACATTTAGTCACCAGGATGTGGAACTGTTTGAGAAGAATTAAAAGAATTAGGGGATGTGGACTTGTTGAAGGAAGTGTGTCACTGGTAGTGGGTTTTGAAGTTTCAAAGTAGGCCTGAAGTAGGCCAAATCTCTCTGCCTCCTATTGTGGATTATGATATAAAGAAAGCTCTCAGCTACTGCTCCAGAACCACGCCTGTCTGTTTCCTGCAATGACAAGCATGGACTAACCTTCTAAATCTGTAATCAAGCCCTCAATTACATGCCTTAAAACTATAAATAAGTCTTGCCTTGGTCATGTTTTTTCTTAACAGCAATAGAAGAGTGTGTAAGACAAGATACAAAGCCTTATGTCTTCTATGGGTGTCACTATTATCCTTCATGCTAAAGTTTCTGCTTTTCAGCTTTGTAATGAAGTCACAATAGACCACCTTATCTTTAAGCTTCTCTTTCTTCCCACAGATGTATGTGCACTCTTTGTCTAATTTTCCTTCATAATCCAATTCTACTCTTGATAAAGAAGCATCCATTGTCCCAATTAAAGACTACCACCAAAGCCAAGCTTTCCATTCTGATCCACTCCTTTAAGCCCCTTTCCTTTGAATTCTGATACAGTTTCTTCTCTTTTAATTGATTCTTTGGGACTTTCACATCATGTACCCCAATCCCATTCATTTCTCAGTCTCTTTATATCGATCCTTCATCCTTGTAGTGTCCCTCCAAAAGGAAAACTAAAAAACAGATAATAAAAATCAGATGAAAATTTTAAAAAACAAACAAAAAGCAAACAAACAAGTAAAAAACACTTTGCTTTTTCATCTTTCCTTCCTCTTCATTCATGTTACTGGCATGAGAGCTGCTGTGCATCATACAGTATAACCTTTTGTCCAAACAGCTTTACTTGTAAATGTTCATTGTGTAGTGTGCTGTTGATCAGGTTCAAGGCCTCTGGCTTCTGCTACACCATCAATACTGGACCCTCACCAACACGCCTCTTGGATATCCTGCTGTTGCCCGAGTCATGCTTCAGTGTAGCAGGAGCCCACTGACATCATAGGGTCATGGACCCAGACACGACCCTCAGCAGCAGCTTGGGCCTGGTTGACACCATGGCCATAGGTGGCAGTGCAGGCCACTCAGATAAGTATGGTCCTGGCTGCAGCATCTCCCTCGATCCCCAGCATAGCTACAGGTGGCATCCCATAAGCAGGGCATCCATGTGGTCTTTTGAGGCAACATGGGCCATGGACATCAACACAGACCCAGACATGGTCCTTGGCTGCAGGCCAAGCATGGGTGTCTCCAGGCCACTCAGATTGGGATGGCCCTTTCTGTGGTATGGCCCTCGGGGACCAACATGGCCACACATGGTGACCCAGACTCTGGGCACCCTTACAGCCTTTGGTGGTAACAGGAACCATGGACATCAACATAGACCAAGGCTGCAGCAGGGCTCTGAACCCAGAAATGGCCCTTGGCAGCATCCCAGGCCCAGATGACACCATGGCTCCCAGTGGCAAGCAAGCCTCCCACATCAGCCTGTTTCTCATCCAACCTTCACCTCTTCAGATCTGACTCTCTCCACAGGACATAAACCATTATGCCTCTTTTTCTCTCTCACACTCCACTATGTATTTTCTCATCATAATGGTGCCTGATCACTAACAGCCCCAGGCAGGCCTGTGTGTGTGTGTGTGTGTGTGTGTGTGTGTGTGTGTGTGTGTGTCTCCATCTCCACTCACCTGGTCCTGATGGCACCCAGCATGCCCATGGATTCTTTTCCCCACCTGGAACAAATGGCCCCATGCAGGCCTGTGTGTGTACATCTCTACCTACCCAGTCCTTATCATTGATACATTTTTTTAAACGTTTTATAAAATCTTTATTGACAAATAATTTACATAGTATACAATTTTCCTGTTTGCACAATTTGATAGACTTTAGTCCAACATCCTCATAGGCCCATAACACCATACCACTTTCTATTTTAGAACATCACTGTCTTCAATTTCATGCACACATACAATGTATGGTGATTACATTCCACCTTATTTTTTTAAATGAACATAATATTTGCAGTTGTAACCATTTTTAAGTTCACAATTCAGTGGCATGAATTACATTCAAGATATT